>NC_141029.1:26777500-26965000 GCF_052040795.2 Danio rerio | reverse complement strand
AGATTTTTTCAACACATTTCTAAACATAATAGTTTTAATAACTTATTTCTAATAACTGATTAAGTTTATCTTTGCCATGATGACAGAATATAATATTTTACTAGATATTTTTCAAGACACTTCGATACAGCGTAAAGTGACAAGTTAATTAGGTTAACTAGACAGGTTAGGGTAATTAGGCAAGTTGTTGTATGAAGATGGTTTGTTCTGTAGACTATCGAAAATATATAGCTTAAAAGGACTAATAATTTTGACCTTAAAATGGTCTTAAAAAATTATAAAACTGCTTTTATTCTAGCAGAAATAAAACAAATAAGACTTTCTCTAGAAGAAAAAAAATTATCAGACATACTGTAAAAATGGTCTTGTTCTGTTAAACATCATTTGGGAAACATTTTAAAAAGAAAAGAAAATTCAAAAGGGGGGCTAATAATTCTGACTTCAACTGTCTATATTCCTTTTTGATTAAATAAAATACGAAAATTAACAACAACAATAACAATTATTATTATTATTATAACAAAAAATCTGAATTAATTGTGTTAATGAATGATAAGTTATACAATAAATTAGTAAAAAAAAAGTAATAAATAATAATTAAAATAAATGGCCTAAAGTAAGTATACGACAATTAAATATTAACACCAGAAATGTGCAGACAAATGACAAAGGAATATTAAAAAAGCTGGCTAAACCAGGCTTAACCAACATTTATTACTGAATAGATGTGGTATATGGTTGGAATTTCATTTTCAGTATGGTTAAAACCCACAAAGCTCTTCACCTCAAAGCTCTTCATCTCAGAAACTGGAGCAAACATGGCAGATACTGTAACCTAGATGTGTCTTCAGAGCAGCCGACACAACAACTGATGTGCTGGAGGCAAACATTATGGCCAAAGGGCAACCAGTACTCATTAATATTAAACAGAGTATTCATTTACTGTAAGGAAAATGTGATTGGACAAACTATAAAGCTGTTTGAGCCAGCAAAAGCCTCGTCAGTCTCAGCTTAATGGAGAATATTCAAAACACAGAGGGATGAACAATCATGCAAAGATTTTGGGCCTGTAGGTCAAATCTGCTGCCAGCAGATAAGCCTATTAATCCAAACAGACAACAAAACGAGGTTTTAAAAAAAAAACCTATATACAGATTTTATACAGTGCTAGTGTTATAACACCATTCTACTGAAAAATATTAGTCACTGGCTGTATACAGATACAGATATATTCATATCGAAAATGTTCAGCATCTGCAGTAAATGAATATAGTGTTGTTTTCAACCATGCATGTATCAAACGTTAGTATGGAAGATCATTTTAAACCACTAGTTTCCCTCTACAATCAAAAAAATGTCATTTGCTCTTTCTTTAAACTATGTTCAATGAGCTGAAATTATACAATTCTTGGGTTTTTTTTTTAGACAACTTAATTGTTTTATGTTCAGTCCAATTTTTATGTGTTTTTGTTTTATGTTCAGTACAATTTTTATGTGTTTTTGTTTTATGTTCAGTCCAAATTTGTAAAAACGAACAAGTTAACTTAACTCCTTCATGCTGCCCCAACACAAATCGATTGTGTGCAACCCAGCATTATTTACAGGGTAGATTTTTTTTTTCTCAAAAGTGTTTTTATTAAACATAGATATGAAAACATGCACTACAAATAGCTTTTTACTTTCTCTTTTTTAGACAACAAACAAACAAAATCTGTCGTACACACATACATTTGGGTTCTATTAAACATATATGAATAATATTAAAATAAAATACAAATAAATAATAATATTAGGTAAAACAAATTTTACTTTTGTATATAAAAGGAAAGAAAATTAAACAAAAAAAGAAAATAATAAAAAAAAAACAAGAAAAAGGTTCTACTCTTCTAAAATAACTGAGTGGTCCATCTTTATGTGATCTAAAACAGGTTGCCAAGTGAGAAAAAAAACATATCAGTACAAACTCTAACAGTATATAGTGTTTTTTTTTAAGGTCAGGTGGTTAATCTGTCTAATTAACCTAATTAACTACACCCCTACAGTGGTGTAGAAGTTCCATATATAATTGATTAAAGATTAGAATCGAAATTGAATTGTAATCGCGATTTGAAATGGTGCGATTAGCTAATCGCAAGAGGCTGCGATATGAGATATGTATTTTTTAATTTCCCACGCCGAGATCAAATGTGTGCATGGCGCCAGTCTTACTAGCCAACTGAGTGAGCACACTTTCATACTGCCCAATCAGAATTGGGAAGCTGAACTATGCGAAATGACCACAAAAAAACTAAACAAACAGGAAAGCGCAGACGAGTGGGATGATGGTGTCTGCCACTTCAGAAGCATTATTAGACGAATTCATATCAAAGAAAAACAGCATCAGTAATATGGAAATATTTTGGTTTCAAAGTCACAAGAAATTAAAGTTTAATGTTTTGATAACTTCATGTGTATTTTCATGTGCTCGCGATGCAGGTATGTGCGTTATCTGTAGTGAATGACTGTAATGTATTGTACTATAAAAATATAATGTTGTTTCATTTTCATATGACAGTTATATATAGATGCGTTAGTTGCAGAATTTCAAAACAGTTTAATTTAAATAATTCTCATCGGTTATTATGTCATTCAATGCGACTATACGCATGACTGTACGGAAAGCTTATGACCTAATAACTACGGTTTGCTTTAATAACATGTTTTAAATATTAAGTTAGTATTTAGTTAGTAATTTAGTTAGCTAAAATGTAGACAGTAGTAGTTTATTTAGTTAGCAAGTAAGTACAAAGCCATTAGTGCGGAAGGTGCAACCCTACGCAGTAAATAACGAATGCCATAATGCACTATACCTTGCTAAAGACACGGTGTCTTATAATGCAGTGACCAAAGAGGGATTTTAAAAAAAATCATCAAAATGCCGGATAGGAGATATACTGTCTAGCACCTATTTGAGCTATTTTGGAGTACCCCAGCTGTGATATTTTGTGTAGCATCTGTAATAATTATTTTGTTTTAGACAATATAAGCCATATTAGTTTGCTGAGTGTTCTGTATTTTTTGTTTGTATTATAAGCTAAACTTGCTCCCTTATTTAAGTTCAACTTGTTTACAGAAAGGTAAAATTTAATAAATATTTAAGTTAAAATCTATTCAGTTATTTTTGTGTGTTTTAGCAGTAAGAAGCTATGATACAGACTATTAAGCTGAATCTTTTCTACAAAATTAAATCGCAAATCACATCAAAATCACAATATCTGTGAAAAAAAGAAATCACAATTAGATATTTTCCCCAAATTGCACAGTCCTAGATGTGTTTAATGTTTTTCTTAATGTACTGCATTCCACCGGAAATTACAAATTCACATAATGAATGAGTTCCACCACATAGACCCTCATCAATTGGAGATGGAGAAGATGAAAATAAAAGAACAATAATTCAACCGAATGAGTTCATATAAAGAAGAACACTGTTTAGTAAACTCATTTAATTCATTGTGGTTTGATTGTTTTCTCCCCTGTTTAAAACCTACAAAATCGTGAATTCAAAAACTGAGGTAAGACCTAGTATAACATTACATCGCTTTTAAACACACATACACTCCAAGTATCTGAATCTCCCCTCCATGTGGACAAAGTAAGAGAGACATCAGACAAAACACAGACCCGGAAACACAACAGAGCCTGAAGAACTAAAGACTCCTATTGATCTTAATCAAACAGATTTCACTCTCATCTCTGATTGGTCTCTCGCTGAACGTCTCTCTCTCTCTGCCAGAGGTCTGCGATGAGGCCCTTCGTTCTGTTCAGAGAGCACAACGGGCATGAATATGGCACAGATGGCATGGATTATAGCACTAACCCACGGTATAAAGCTCACACACACCCCTATGAAAACACCTCTTTCTCTAAGAGCATGGATATTGGTGTGTGTGTGTGTGTGTGTGTGTGTGTGTGTGGTTTGGGAGTGGGGTGAGCAGTGGGGTGGGGGTTATTTAAGGATAATATGGCAGTAGACACATGAGAAAGAACAGGAGCGAAGAACAAAAAGAACGAGGCTGAATGTGAAATCTCTGTCAACACATGGGCCATTCGGGGAGCACTGTGATGCAAGAGGATTCTGGGAAATGTAGGTCTGTACTGGAGGCCTGTACTCCAACCACACACCAATGAGGGTTAGTTTACTTTAAATGAATGCACTAACATAACAGGACAAAGCAAATAAGTATTGCGATTGTTACTAGGGATGTAACGATTCACAGTAAGTTAATTGAAAATCTATTCAAATATGTGACGATTCAAACCGGTGCAAATGTTGAACGAATAGCAATAATTTTTTTTTTTTTAACAGAGGGGGTGCTGTGTTTACAGGCGCAATCTCCATAGACATGCTGATATTTTCTTTTTTTTTTATGTAAAATCCAAGCACAGTCACAGTTTAGTTTTGTTTATGCTGAGACTTCTTTAGTTTGTAGTATTCTTTTTTTTGGAATTTGTTTTTAAAATAGCAATTTAGTTATGGCAGAAAATATGTATTTACAAAAAAAAGTGCAGCATTTAAGAAAAAAATGAAAGGGCTCTTTACCTTAAATTAATTTTAAATAATTTTGTTATAAAATCGCGACTAAATCGTTAATCGTGTTATTAGTATCCTGAATCGTATCGAATCATAAGTCAAGTGAATCAGGTTACATCCCTACCAGTTATATGTTAATTTTGCCAATATATGTTCTTCACAATCAATGATTTAAAAAAAAATGTGTTTTTGTCATTTTTGCAGAGCCTGTATCATTTTCAAAAACATGCACTTTGAAAACCATCATGACAAGTCATGGGATGATAACCGGTTTCAAGGTTTGCTGCAGTTTGGAAAAGGCAAGGTTTTAAAACCACTACAATTTTCTGGTATTTCTTTGCTACGCTGTTTTTTTTTTTGTTTTTTGTTTTTTTACAACTATTTTATTTAGTTTTTAAGAACATCAGTATATTTACATCAAAAGCTACTGGTCAGCCTATGGTTTAGAAAACATCTGAAAAGTCATGTGAAATAAAAACGGACTGCATTGCGACAACCCATTTGCTTATGAACACTGAGCAAGCAAATACACAATACACACAAGAAGTAAAATGAATGAGAAGGCATGTGGACATAACACAACATCTAAATCAAGTCATTTTAGCAAATTAAAGTCAAATTTATGCATATAAAATATTTTCCCAACAAGAAAAGTGTGGCTAGTGAAAATGGTGAATAGCTAATAATGTTAGAAATCTACTAGCCACAGTGGCTGGTGAACAAAAAAGTTAATGTTAAGCCCTGGTTGTTATTAATATTATAAACATTATTATTATTAATGGTAATAGTAATAAATTCAATAATGACTGAAGTAATAATTAAATTTGAAACCGTTTACAATAATAAAGTCGTTTTTTAACATTTTAATAAGTATTTAAAAATTTCAAACTTTTTTTATAATATTTAATAAATGCCGCATGATGAACAAAAAGATTTTCTTTAAAAAAAATATTTTAAAAAAACTGACCCAAGACTTTTGACCAGTAGTGCATATAGTAAATACATATAGAAATCACGCACCAATAAATTCTCTACCTTAAAGTTTTCAGCTTGAGGTAAGATTTTGAAATAGCCAAACGCAACAATGCAAAATAAGATCCCCAGATGATGATCTGACGAACAGACATGATGTAATTCTGCCTGAAGTATTCATTCACCTAATTACATCTCTTCTTCCTTCATTTGAGCTCTTATTCCTCATTTCTTCACCCCTGTCCTCTCCTCAGAGTGTCTGTGAAGTGGGAAAAAGATGCAGAAACACAGCCTGTCATTATGTCGCTCTGGGTGTGGCCTCATCCTGCGGCTTACAGCTCAAATCATGAGCTAAATGCGTGAGCGTGTATTTATAGTACACAATCAAACAGATGCTTCTGACTTAAATGTTTACCAAATGTGCACAACTAACAGCTAAATGCATGTAGAAGCAGAGAGCTGCATTTGTGCCTGTGTGTTTGTGCCACTCTCAGCATTCCTCTATGTGCCCACTCTCAGTGTGATGGGGAGTGTGTAAGTGCGCTCTTTGAGTTCTGTTGAATAAGCAAACTGTTTCTCTGACAGGCAGCGGAACCCTGATTCATACTAGACTGGTGGAGAGTGTGTATGTTTGTGTCTTCTGATGTAATAAGAACATGTGAGGGGAAAAAGAAAAAACAGACCATCACAGCTTACAGTTGAGCTTTAGACCAAAGCAATACGAAGAGGAAATTACAGCCCTGCTTTCATTCATGCATATTGATTATCATGGAAGTAGGCCACACACACATTGTAAAGTTCCAGGAGTGACAAATAGATTTAAATACGGAAGTGAATTCCATAGATTATAACTTTGTGTGAGTAAGTGCACCCTAAACTGACAATAATAATTAATAATTGACAATGATAATGTTGAAGCCAACAGAACAACATCTGTTATTCGCAGACAATGTACTGTTGGCTTCATCAAACATGGACTTTCAGCATGCACTGGTGCGGTTTGCTGACGAGTGAGATGCGGCTGGGATGAGAAACAGCACCGCCAAGTGTAAAGCCATGGTGCTCCACCAAAAAAGGTGGTTTGCCATCTCCAGGTTGGAGGAAAGTCTTTACCACAAGTGGAGGAGAAGTGAAAAAATGATGGACCGTGAGATTTACATGTTGGTGCAGCAGCTGCAGTAATGCGGTCGATCTGCTGGTCCGTTGTGGTAAAGAAGGAACTGGGCCGAAAGGCAAAGCTCTCAATTTACCAGTCAATGTACGTTCCTACAATCGCCAATGGTCATGATCTTTGGGTCATGACGAAAGGACAAGATCTCGGATACAAGCAGCCGAAATGAGTTTCCTTCGCAGCGTGGCAGGGTACAACCTTATGGATAGGGTGAGGAGCTCTGTCACCTGGGAGGAGCTCGGAGTAGAGCCACTGCTCCACATTGAGAGAAGTCAGCTGAGGTGGCTTGGGCATCTGTTTTCGGATTTTTTATCTTTAGTTATTTTAAATTAAACAACATCCTAAAAGTTGTAGTGTTTTGTTTATGTTTGGCAGTGTTTCACAAGCGAGTTAACAGAGATGCCATGACTTATACACAAATACGTTGGGCTTGTTTTTTGGACTTGGCTAATGAAGTGAACGTTGCTTAAGTAGGCAGGTGTGGGTCATGATATTCTGGTCTAATTTCTATTAGAAATCTTTTCAATTTATTTAATTATTCTTAATTAGTTTGTTGAAGTGCATTGTTCTTTATTTCTAACAAGATCTGAAAACAAATATTAAAAACTTGTTTTCCTATGATTTCTTGCACCACACAAACAGTAGAGACACATGCATGATGCATGTTCAACAACTAAGTGGTTTTGGTTCCCTAAACAAAATGAGGGATTTCTGTAAATTATGCCTTTTTTCTGAGTTAAAAGGGTATATGCCGAGCTAGTGTTCTTCCCATACTGGTAAACTTCAGGTGACCTGTTATTTTCAGTTTTTTTATTTTTAATTTTTTTTTTAATATGATTCCTTTTACAGCATTGATGTTGTAATGTCATCAAAATACAATCAGTTAAACAGAATTTGTCATTCATTTAGTTGCTCAAGCTTAAAACGAGACAAAAAGCCGTTTACTCGCATGCGCCCGTCAGAATCGGCAGGCTAGCGCAGAAGCTCCATTGAATATACTGGGGTAAAATAAATGCTTATATTATAAAGATATGGCGGGGAAATGTAATTTAACGCAGAGCTTCTTGTACAATCTGAGATCTACTTTATATCAGTTATCACTCAGCCAGTGGAGATCACTGATTTTTAAAGAAAACAGACCTTAAACGCACCGGGTGCTTTGGCATACAGTTGACCAGAAGCGATTAACCCAGGTTACTGGCAAATTAAAAGTCCTGTTAGCATGCTCGGGCATATACCCTATTAGGTTCTAGAATTTAAAAGCAATCCAAGTAAACTGCTGGAATTTGTATGAGCGTGTGTGTATGTGTACACAACAGGATTATGCAATAAATTAATTTCTTCGTTGACAGTGCACCAATATTTTTTTTTAAAAGGCTTTCTCTCTGCTTGAGTTAGCTTAGCAAACTGCTAACATTAAATTTATTCGAATAAATTGCAAGCTGAGTCTCATGTAAAAACCCAACTGCTAACCCAAATTTGCTCTGGCAATGATTCAATATCATATTTTAAGAATTCTGTTTGACTTGTATTTCACATTGCTAATTTGTGGTACATCAAAAATATGATTTAAAGGTGAACGTGTAGGTTGAATTAATTTACAGCTGATATAATTTGAATGATAATGATATTTCCAACGCAATCTTACAGCAATTGGTAACTTTTTGATTTAGTGGCTAATTCTTATAAATACATACAATCTAATTCGTACAATTTAGTATGATTTGCTCATCATCCAATGACGTTTGGTTTTAGGGGTGAGGTTGGGTGCCACAACTCCTTTCTAAAATCTTACATTTTTATACAACTGAACTCATACGAAATCATACTAATTAGCCATTAAAGTGACATAACCTAAAATACTTATGTTTTCACATGAGATCTGGCTGGTATTTAGGCTAAGTAATGAAATAATAATTACATGTGCAATTGGACTTTATAAATTGATTTTAAAATCTGTAAATTATATAGTTGATTAATATTGTCAAATCAATGGATTTTTAATGTAAGCTGAGAAAGTCTGACTTACTCAACCATAGGGCTGCTGACCTGATTAGCAAGCACAGTCCATCTGTTCCTATACCACACACACACACACACACACACACACACACACACACACACACACACACACACACACACACACACACACACACACACACACACACACACACACACACACACACACACACACACACACACATATATATATATATATATATATATATATAAAGAATGCACCCACACAAACCATTACTTACTCCATAACATGAATTATTGAATGCCTCTCAACATACTGTTCTAAATTCTACTAATATTAGATGTATGACAGATGAGTAATCTGTAGAATGATTCTGAACATTTTTGAGTCCAGTTCTGCTCTTGCAGGGTGAACGTCCTGCAGATTATAATTCAAACCTGCCCAAACACACTGGTCTGGACATTTCTCATAGCTGTATCCAAAACTGCTTCATTTCCACTATTACAGCTGTCAGACTTTTTATACGGCTTTTTTTTATAGATGGTGATAGAGAGTAAAAGAAAAAGAAGGCAGAGGCATATTCAAATTTTACAGCAGGTTTATGTTATAATAATATTTACACATTTTTACTGTATATTTTTAAATAGTTTTTAATTGATTTAGATTATATTTTTATGCTATGCTTTGTTTTCTTTTTTATGAATAACCAGATATGACAATCAATAATGTTTTTGGTTGTATGTATATATTTTTTTATTTATAATTTTTAAAGGAAATAAATATGCCAAGGGTGACGCAGTGGGCAGTAGGTAATGCTGTCACCTCATAGCAAGAAGTTGCTGGTTCGAGCCTCGGCTGGGTCAGTTGGCGTTTCTGTGTGGAGTTTGCATGTTCTCCCTGCGTTCACATGGGTTTCCTCCGGGTGCTCCAGTTTCCCAAGACATGCGGTACAGGTGAATTGGGTAAGCTAAATTGTCCGTAGTGTATGTGTGTGAATGAGTGTGTGTGGATGTTTCCCAGTGATGGGTTGCGGCTGGAAGGTCATTCGCTGCGTAAAAACATGCTAGATAAGTTGGTGGTTCATTCCGCTTTGGCGACCCCGGATTAATAAAAGTCGAAAAGAAAATAAATGAATGAATGAAATATGCCAAGCATGCATTTTGTTCTCTTTAGAGTCAAATACAAAAATGTGACAAATAAACAGTGACATACAATTGAAAAACATAGGTAGGCGTAAAGTCAGCTTCACTGATTTAAGTTCATTCTTTGCTCATACAATGTAAAACCGATAAGTTAATTTAACTCAAACTGTTTGAGGAAACTAATTGGGGCAAACCATTTAAGTTTTGAAACAACATGGTTTGAGTACTGTAAACTTACATTTATATTGAGTCATGCACACATTTATTAATTGTGTTGATATCGTCAGACATTTACAGTATTAGAAATGTAAATATTTTACATGCAAGTTCAGTTATCAAATCAGAATGAGTTAAGTTAATAGAACAAATGAAGTCCAAACAACTATATACAGTAGCTACTCAAATGGTTTGGTATTGCTTTTAGCATAAAAGTTAACAAATGTACTGAATTATTTTATAACTCGTTAGGTTTTAATTCTGATTAATATAATCATTTTATGAGTTACCAAAACTCTTTTTCATTAAGTTAAAGCATTTTTTTAAAAATTTTAAGTTAAACTAACTTGTTTCATTCAGTCATTTTCACTGTTGGGTTTTACAGCACAGCCAAGCACTATATAGGGGCTAGTGAATAAGTGAACGAGTAAGAAGTTTTGTAACACAGCAAGTAATCCTTTAAGTTCAGGACAACTGCTTTAGTTCTTCCATAAACCTTTTTTCAGATTGCTTTGCCAGACGAGTTTTCTATACATTTAATTGATTTTGCCAATGAAATAAACTAATGAACAGCAAAGCTATAAACATATTCAAAGATTAACTCACAGATTAAGAAAATAATCCATTACTATAGTATAGATTACAAGCATATTGCCTTCATCGGTACACACACACACTTTGACCCTCTTTCTGGTGTCTGGGTGGAGCTCTGATCAAATGAGTGTTTCAGAGTGTATGTAGGGCAGATGAATCTGGGTAATTTCACAGTCTCAAGGACACAAACAGCTGCCGTCTGTACTGTACATTCTACCTTATATTCAACCAGATCACCAATCCAAGGAGGATTTGGATATTATGGATTTTATAATGGATATATTTGCGCACTAGGGCTGCACAATATATCGTTTTTTAGCATCAATATTGCAATGTGGGCATCTGCAATAGTCACATCGCAGAATTTGCAACGTCGAGTCAGGATTATACACTGTCAAAAATACTTTGTTATGCACAATTCCTTCTTGTAGTCTTAATACAAATTGATTAAGTTAACTTAATAATTTGTACAAATTTAGTAATGTTCAATTTAATTTCTTTGTTTAAATTCAGCCCATATAAATTGTTTGCAACCACAAAAAAAATCTGTAGGTCCAATGAATAATCTTTTCAGTGTACAATGAAGGCTATACAGTGTTATTTACATTTACATCATTCACATTTTTGCCTATG
This sequence comes from Danio rerio, assembly GCF_052040795.2. Lineage (NCBI taxonomy): Eukaryota > Metazoa > Chordata > Actinopteri > Cypriniformes > Danionidae > Danio > Danio rerio. The sequence continues at coordinate 26,953,718 of NC_141029.1, read as the reverse complement.
ACAAAGCCAGACATGCAAAGTACCATCAAATACTGTTTATTTCAGTTCTATCTTTGCTCCACTATGTTTATCAATGCTTGCGATTGGTTTATTATATTTTACGCAGATGCACTCCAAACTCCAACTCATCCAATCAATCTAAACTTATCAATTCTTTCCTAATAAAGACGTTCATTTCTTCAGGTGAAAATATACTTGATATCGCAATATCATTCATTCATTCATTTTCTTGTCGGCTTAATCCCTTTATTAGTCCGGTGTCGCCACAGCGGAATGAACCACCAACTTATCCAGCAAGTTTTTACGCAGCGGATGCCCTTCCAGCCACAACCCATCTCTGGGAAACATCCACACCCACATTCACACACACACTCATACACTACGGACAATTTAGCCAACCCAATTCACCTGTACCGCATATCTTTGGACTGTGGGGGAAACCGGATCACCCAGAGGAAACCCACGTGAAGGCAGGGACAACATGCAAACTCCACACAGAAACGCCAACTGAGCAGAGGTTCGAACCAGCGACCTTCTTGCTGTCAGGCAACAGCACTACCTACTGCGCCACTGCCTCGCCCCTGATATCACAATATGTATTGCTGAAAAATAAAATAATGCAAATATCAGTTTTTTGCAATATCATGCAACCCTATTGCACACCGTTAAAGAGAAGCAGAAAAGTGATCAAAAGTTAAAGACACTGATCATTTTTTTTCATGAATCAAATATGGCTCTTTTCAACTTATTCACCAACACAATTATGAAAACATAATGCTTTCCACAAACATTTGAAGCAGGATGATTGTTTTCAATACTGTTCTTCTTCAGCAACAAATCCAAATATCTGATTGATTTCTGGAGAATCATGAGATGTTGAAAACTGGAGTAATTGCTGCTAAAAAAATAGATTGTATTTTAAAATAAATATTTTGCTTTAATCGCTGTTTTAATAAAAAAAAAACACTTTGTTCAAAATCAAAATAATTACAGATATTTAGAATGGTAATGATGGCAGTTCTATGTACTGTAGGTAGTAGAAGGCCATTTACTATTCCAAGCTAGAAGAGCAGTTTATTACAGAAATGTGTTTTGAAATATTTTTATGGGGCCTGTCTACACTGGTTTAAAAACAAAATTGGTGATGCTGTTCAGATGATTCAAGATTTTCTCTCAGGCTTCATCAGATGCCCCTAGCTTAATTTGTGTATCTTTCTAACTGTATACCAGTATAACACACAGGTTTGTTCTCTAAGACAGAGGCAGGATGTTGTCTCCTCCCTGGCTCATTGTATGATAACATGTGCAGAAAAGGCCATTTCCTCCAGGAGAAACAAGGGAAACACACACACTGCTTGAACAGAAATCTCGCAATGCTTTATTTGGGTATTTAAAACATTCTACTATTTCAAAAAAAAAAAAAATATATATATATATATAATGTTTCGGCTAACAAAATTGGTCATCTAAATAACATTCATGACATTTAATCAGGCGTGCAGAATATACTGTACACATAAAGTGGTTTTTGAAGACTTGACCTGTCACGTCAAGCAAGGCTATGGATTAGTTTGCCAAACACAATGTGCAGACCTGTTTATTAAGAATTACAGTGAAGCCCAAAAGTCTGAGATCATGTAAAAATGCTTATACAAAATGTTAAAAATGTGTTTACAAAGATCAAGTACCTAACAAAACTGCACCTGTCTGATTATACAGCAGCAATGCAAATTCCTAATTTCTTCTTAATCAAAAGATAATTAAGTTATAAGCCATGGTTGTAGTAACATTTGACAACAAAAACAAAAAAAGCAACAGATTCCTCACTGAGTGATCTCCTGTGTACGTGTGTGTGTGTTTGGCACTAGATGAAAAAGCTGAGATGAGTACAAGCATCCCTGCATGTCATGACAAGTCACTCAACTTCATTTCCTTGCAACTGCAGACAAATGGTTCTGTTAAAGGTGTAGTTCACTTCCAGAAGACAAATTCTAGGTAAAGTCAAGTTAAGGTGTCGTAATGCAGGCCCCAAGCACTTACTATAGTAATTACAATGAATTATGCATAATTACATGTAACTAACCCTAAACCTAACCCACATTCTAACCTCAACCATATAGTAAGTACATATAATTAATTAATATTATTCAGTAGTTAAATGAGCAGTTTCACTGTAATTATAATGCCTTCAAATAAAATGTAACCAAATTCTGTCATCATTTCCAAAGCTGTATGTGCTCCTTTCTTCTGTAGAACACAAAAGAGGATATTCTGAAGAATGCTTGTGTTAGAAAGACTGTTGGCCACCACTGGTTTCCACAAAGGGAAAGAAGACTAAGGAAGTCAAGAGTGACCATCAACTTGACCTGCACAATGTATAGTTTGAGCATCGATATTGCAATGTGATCATTCACAATTGTCCCATCTTGAGTATATGCAATGTTGAGTCTGGGTAATAATTTATCATTTTGAAAGTGTTTGTTGAGCTCTGTGACTGTGTAAGGGTTTTAAAAGCACTCAGACATATAGGAAAATGTACCGTTTGCAGCTTCGAAAAATTCTTCATTTTATTGAATTGTTTATAAAACAAAGACTGTGCAGTATTATTTTACGTTTGATTGTTCAATTACTGTAACTGAATACATTTTGACAATTTGGAAAACAAAACACTGTTTATTTAATTTGTATATTTTTCTTTATTGAAGTTATCTGTGCTTGTAGATTGTTTATTATTTGTTATGCTATCCCCTACAGAATCTTCCCAATCAACATTTTTCCAACTCATCTAGTGAAATTGTATTATCGTAATGTGTAATTTTTCCAATATCATGCAACCCTATCATCCGCTATCACGTTAAAGCGTTTCACATGAAGCACATTTTATAAATTACAATTTGTGGTTGTCTTGATACTGTCTGTTAATAATTTTTAATTACCATTATATGTTATATTAAATATATTTCACCAGATGACTTGCATAATTATTTATAACCAATTTATTATTACAGAATTGTTAGGGTGATTTTTAGGGGAGTGCACTAGTGAAATTGAACTATAAACTCAATTTAAAAAGAAACAATAAATAAAATAAGGAAGTCTTAATGTTAGTTGGACACAAATTTTGACAATGTAAAAAAAACAGTTCACACTCTTCACTATGTAAATAAGATGTAATTAATCTTTGTAAAAGCTACAAATGTTTTTTTTATTATTATTATTTGTGCCTGAATGTTTTAAAGTCATGTGTTTATAACAGAAAACTGAGATATTATGCAGATTCTAACTAGTGTTGCAAGTGTAGGGTTCAGTGCTGCTGCAGCCATAGTACAAAAGCAAGACACCTTGATTATTATGCAGTAATGATAGTATAGTTCCTACCCATAGCAGCCTATCCGCTTGTTAAGTATGGTGTCATAAGTAGCGGCTTCCGGGTCCAAGTGCCATATCAAACTCTATGGGGGACTCAATGGTAAATAATGGTAACAAATGGTAATATTAATCGTTTACAAAGGGATGTGACATTTTCCAAAATCATGATTGCAATATATATATGTTTACTGCCTGATATCAAATGGCCAGAAAGTGAATTCTTTTTTTTTTAATTGTTAAAATATTGGTGTCTGTGACGCAGCCAGAGTCCAGAGATTGATGTGTACTGGATGATTTTATATAAAATTTACTTAAATGTGTAATACAACTAAAAAGTGGTCATAAACAAATATTTCCCAATATAAATGAGTAGCGGCTTGGACCTGGAAACAGTATTACGTTTGTCACCGGTACGTCAAGACTTAACAAGCAGATAAAATAGCAACTTTTCATTTACCGTCAATCTTAGCATGCAACTACAAAAGAGTTGAGTTCTAAACAGAAAAATTTACTAAACTTTTTATTTGTTTTTTTTACCAAGATGTTAATTGTCTAATCCAATTCAATGATTTATGCTAAGCTAAGCTAAAAGTGCCCCTGTCAGATCCAAAGAGTGGCTGATTGCATAAAAAACTGTCCAGAGAAGTTGTAAAATTAGTTTTCCTTTAAAACGGTCTTAACTCTAATTTCAGCTGGCAGGCTTGTGGCTATTGAATATTACCTAAATTCACATTAACTGTCACAATCTTTTCTCATTAAACCTGTTTCTGGTGCAAATACAAAAGCAAAGAAGTACTGCTAGTCATGAATCATAACGGTTTATGTGCAGACGTGCTCTTGAACTTTGAAACAATTTCAATATGACTGAAACCAGTACAAAAATAAAACAGACAGCACTGAGAAAAAAAGACGCATTACATGTGGTCAAAAAGTGTGAACTTGTGAAAACGCCTTCTAAATAACTGTGTCATGAGTAACAATAGTGATATTAATTTATGAAAGATAATCTAAACGTATATAAGTGGAAAATCGATGTACTATTTCTCCTGTTTTACAGAGCTTTGTTTTTCACAACATCCACAATATTTAGCATTTTTAGTCCCACAGCATCAGATTTCAAAGGCAATCTATCAAATCCGTTCAGAAGCAGTGCTGTCTGTGACACCCTTTCACAGCCCAAGAAACATGGCGTAGGCTGGAACACCCTACAGCGTAACTGTGCCAAAGCCCTTCAGGACACAGATGCCCCCATTAAGTCACACACACATACACACACAAGTCTTTTTAGAAATCCTCATTAACTCAATGAGACTGAAGAGCAAGGTTCAATTAATTACATTAGTTAATTAACTGAGTATTATTATAAACTAACAATGATTCTACCAGAATAAGATAACATGTATTACTCTGTTTTCTTTCATCATAAATTATTACAATTGAAATCTTAATATTTCAAAGATTTAGAACATTTTGTTATTTAATTGTTTTTTTTTTTTTCACTGACCTGATCAGGCCACTGCTGGATTTTTCACAATGGTTTAACCACCTTCACAATTTAGGCTAAACACACACGAGCAAAAAATAAAATCAGAAGCTTCTCTATTTCTCTGCACACATACGGTGTAAACACAGAATTATCTTTCACATCTTCCTGCTACTCAACACTGGCAATATAACATTCTTTCTGAGTGCCATTAAAAACAGTTGGTTATTCCTTATGTGAATGTTTACAGCTGAATAAGTGTATTATTATACTGAATCTGTGCATTTTGACCAAAATTGATGTTGGTAAAATTTTTGCTCTTGCCTGAATAATTTCTTGTAGCTTTAAAACAAATCTCAATTGAATATGTACAGCACAGGTGTCAAACTCAGTTCCTGGAGGGCCGCAGCTCTGCACAGTTTAGTTCCAACCCCAATTAAACACACCTGATCAAACTAATTGAGTCTTTCAGGCTTGTTTGAAACCTACAGGTAAATGTGTTGGAGCAGTGTTGGAACTAAACTGTGCAGAGCTGCGACCCTCCAGGAGTGTACCATAAGAAACATTTCATTTTTTATTAAAGAGCCCTATGGGTTTTTAAAAATGACCTTCCATGCAGTGTGTAACAGCACGAAGTGAATGGAAACATCCAGCTGAGGTTTAAATCTGAAAGTGCACCGTGCTTAAAACTATTGACTCTTTAACAAAATATTTGAATCGAGTTGGGTTCAGATCGTTTGACTGAACGCATCGACGTCGATACGGTACATCACTAAATATGTAGTGCTGGATCAAGTAAAACATGAGCGCGCATTTCCCTTCAAACACTAGCTGAGTAGGGGTGATCAAGGCTGATGGAGACAGATGGAGATTCGGCTGTGGGGAATAAAGTTTTAAAGTTAATTTTCTCAACAATACCATAGTATGGCCAACCTAGTGCTGTGTTTATTCCTGTCATTTTTCTGATTTTTGATGCAATAACCTATGCTGTAACACTTGATTCACCGCCTGTTCGATATTAAAGGAAGGAGCAGCAGAGACTTTGATAGGGACTTTGTTAGTAACTGTTGCAGTTGATATGGACCAGTTTCTTCTTCCTCCGGATCATAACTAAAATTGCTGCCTCGTTTTCTGTAATTTGCAATATTTGTATTTAATAGTTTGTTGTAACTTGCACATATTGCATCCAAAACCACGTTTAAAATGTGATGCATGCATCTTCCTTAACCAATTTAAATGCATTCCTGAACTCGCAACCCTCTGCAGTTTGCCTTTGCTATGGCCAACATCAGCTGTTCCTCACACGTGCTGTGCAGTCAAATTCAAAATAGTCCAACTTTGCCACTGTGTGGATTAATACTGAATGTGTCTTGTTGTTGTTATTACTTGGGGTTAGGTTTAAGAGTAGAGTAATACGCTGGTGTTTAACTGCATTGCTTTAACGTATTCCTGCATTGGGCTCTCACATACATTTCTTTCTGTCTCGCGCTGAAACCAGTTAACCAATCACAACAGAATGGGTCATTGGACTAATCAGCGCAGATTAGCCTCATGCAAGTAGGGGTTTGGGAACAAATGAATCACTGAACAAATCATATGGGAGTCGTTGAGATAATTGGGTAAAAATAAATGCATATTAAAAGACAATGAAAGTGTTTTTTTGACCTTGCTTGCATATCAGCCTGATAGGGGCTCTTTAGTTTATTTACTTATACTTCAAAAAATTGATTTATACAAATTTGCATTATAATTTAATCTTAATTCATTTGTTTAAACGAACTATGCTGCAAATATTTTCTCCCTGATTCAGTAAAGTAAATTAACAACAATTCACAACACAACAACAACAACAATGACAATGGACTTGGCTTTTGCTGGATCAGTGTGTTGCTCCTGTAGCTTTCTGCTTCATTTATATTTGCCAACTGAATATGTTCAGTCTGCCTTTATCAGGTCATCCCGAAATACCCTACAAATGACGTCCTGATAGATTGTCTGTCATTGCTGTGCATAACACCAGAAAATGGAGAATACCCTTAGAGCAACAAACCGCTTTACATTCTCCCACCCAAGAATGTTAATGTAACGTTAATATAAACAGCAGAGACCCCGTAGACCCAATTGCATTTCTAGTTTCTTCCTTCCCGTGTTTTCAAGTTCAGTCCGTGTTTGGGTTTGTAATGGGTATATGGGTTGTCGCCATGGTGCATTAGCAAACACTCTGAAAGGTGTTGATGTAATGCATATTTAATGCAAAATGTTTATCCAGAGTGGTGTTGCCCAGAGATAAGACGCACTCCTACGCATACCCAGCATTGGGGGTTGGAGTATTTGTGTGTACACGCGTGTGTGGGTGTTATCTTATAATTCTTTTAAGCATGCAATAAACACCCCTGCATCCACCCACCCAAACACTAACAGACAGAAAGTTAGCTTCTGAGATTATACGCCAGAATGCCTTTTCTCCTAAAACACTTACTACAATCCCATTAGCTGCTGTGACAGAGAAATTAAACCCTGACTGTCCACAACAAAAGACACGACTCAGGGAGCTTGTCGGGAAAAGGATTTGTGCTTGCATGCCCACATTTATAAAAATGCTATCATGTGGAAGAGGGTTGTGTGTCTGTGTGTAGACCAACTTGTGTGTTTTTTTGTCTATGTGTATTCCTATTCAAAGACTGGAAAGCAAAAGGTGCTCGTTGCATAACTTTTTTATGTGTGTGTGTGTGTAAGCTAATGTGCATCGTACTTGCGTGGGTTGACAGCACATAGAAGTAGGAGGCGAGACAGAGAGAGGAAGAGAGCATGCTTCATCATGACATCATCATCTTCTCTCATGCAGAGAGTAGAGCACAGGTCGCAGGTAATGCATGTGGGTGTTTGAATGTGAAGAGTGCGTGTGTGTGGAGATCACACCTAACCTTGCATGCAGATGATGCATTAAAAAGCACTAACACTAATATGAGAATTGATCTGTTTACTTGTACGAGCAAGAGATGTTGTGCAGACCACATATGTTCAAAACTAGTGCATTTGGTTTAAACTATGCCATGGCAGTGTAATTTAAAAGATTAGACCAAGGGTGTCAAACTCAATTTCTGGAGGGCCGAAGCCCTGCACAGTTTAGTTCCAATTCTGCTCCCACACAATTACCTGTAGGTTTCAAACAAGCCTGAAGGACTCAATTAGTTTGATCAGGTGTGTTTAATTAGGGTTGGAACTAAACTGTGCAGAGCTGCTGCCCTTTTGGAATGGAGTTTGACACCTGTGGATTAGACTATACAATTCACTGCATGGTTCACCTGTTTTTTTATGATACCTTTAATCCAAAAATTCCCTATAATTCGGCTGTCACACTTTACAATTTTCTGCTATTTGTACTATTTTAATATTTAAAGCACTGACATATTTAAACAACATAAATTTGTTTACAACTTCAAACAACATAAACCCAAAGAAGACGGAGCTTAAAGACACAAATACATTAAACAACTATACATATAGATTTCATTGCATGGTTCCCCATTCACTATCACTTTGATAAATCGCTGACATTCCATTCGCTAAAAGCTGTTCAAAAGTTTTGTGGTCTCTTATGTGTATCCACAAAATATCTAATAGATTCCATTAACATACAATAAAGCAGTAATATCTTTTTTATTAACAGTAATAGTTCCACTGTTAAATATTTTAAAAATTATGTTTGTTCCTGGGATGTCAGAGTTTAATTTTCAGCACCATCGTCTTCAGTGTCTCGAGATCCTCTGAAAATCATCTAATATGCTGATTTAAGAAGAGTATCAGTTTCTTAACAATGTTAAAAACAATGCTGCAGCTTAATACTTTTGTAGAAATGATGACACTTGCTTTTTAGTATTTGTTAAATATTATAAAATATAAAATAATAATATAAATACATTTCAAAAGGTGGTGTATATATTTAGTCCAGTTCATTTAAATGAAGTTTATGTATAAACTAATTTTGAGAGGATCACGTGCTTATGATTGCTAGCGGCTGGATCCGCATTATCCAATTCACTATGCTCCAATCAGATGACTCCTAAACTACTATAAATACCCTGGGTTTCATTCCACTGCTATCTTCGTTTTGAAGAGTCCCCCCTTCCACCCCTACTCCTCCTTCTTCCTAGATGGGTGACACGGTGGCACAGTGCATAGCACTGTTGCCTCACAGCAAGAATGTTTCTGGTTCCAGGCTTTACCAAACCAGCAGACATTTCTGTGTGGAGTTTGCACTTTCTCCCCATGCTTACGTGGGTTTCCCCCGCGTTCCCCGGTTTCCTCCCACCGTCCAAAAACATGCAAATTAACTTAATTGACTAATCCAAATCGGCACCATAGACATGCATCTAGTATGTAGTTATCTCCAAGAGCAATCACTTACTGTTCATTGGTTACTACAGCAGGGGAGTTCTTGAGATCTAACTGAGCTCAAACTCCCCTCCTGTCTTGAAACGGGAGGGAACCATGGGCTTGAGGATCTCATGAGCTTAGCATGCCAAACAAGCGTTTATAATCAATCATCAGCTAAGTGTGAACACTTGAAATTAGTTACAAATAATAAATAAAAAAATATATCAGAAAAAATAAAGAAATCACAAAATTTTAGAATCAAGAAATTCTAAAAGTAAGAAATCAAATAATTTCACATAATAATGAGATCCATTTTAAAAACAGATAAATAACAGATTTTTACAGTGTTTTACGTTATTAATGTCTTTAAATATAAACTTTACAAAACAGAAAATAAGCATTTAAATAATCACACATAATATGCTCCCGCAAACTGCTGTGCATTTAAAACAGGTATTAACCTGTGCACTTTCATTTTCAGCTATGCTGGAATTTTATAAAAACCCTTCTTGAAACAACGCCTCTAATCCAAAAATTCCCTAGAATTCGGCTAAAAACTTTGTTTTTCTGGAATTTGTACTATTTTAACATACAAAGCACTGACGAACAGTATATGATAAAAAAGACTACAGCACAACCTCAAGCAACATAAACGGAGCGTTCTCTACCCAAAGAAGAGAGAGCTCAAAGACACAAATACAATAAACAACTATACAGTTTTATTAGCAATAGAACATACCCAGCAGCACCGGTAAAACTGAAAAACATTCTTCACGTTAGATGGTAAAGCGTGCAATAGAAAGAGTGTGTTTCTGAGGACAGCATGTCCCAGCTTGAAATGAGTCTGCAGACCAAAAAAAAATCCAGAACTACTGTGAGGAGAAATCAGCTGTTGCAGTGAAACAGAACACCTGAGTGAGTCCAAACAAATACATTACTTCCACTGAACAGAGCCTATTGAAATGTATCGAATGAAACATAATGCAGAGCAAATACATGTTGCGGCAACTTATCTGTCACACCATGAGCAGCAAAACCTATCACCTTTAAGTTACTTACTAACACTTCTTATGCTCAAATAAAAAACAATTTCCTGCATTAAAGTACTTCAGAAGAGCTTTTAAGAATGCTAGGAATTTGCCATTTCCACAGTCTGCCCTTTCCTGTTTCCTATTTTAGCTGCTCTCCTGCCTCCTAGCCGAGGGGAGTGTGGAGGAATTCATGGAGAACGGAAGCAGATCCCGCTCTCTGAACATTCCTCACTGTCATCATTGCTAACCGCATGCAGTCGTTCATTATGACGACTACTTGTGACCGAATCTTTTCAGTGAACCAATCGCGACTCTTTCACAGAAGCATAAGAGCTAATAGCACCGTGAGACAGCATGTCATTGATTAGACTCATACATGCAGGTAGTTTTAACCAGACTCAAGGCTCATAGCTAGACATTTCATTCAGAAACTAAATGAACTGACAATTAATGTGAACATAATCCGCCGGAACACATTTATATATACTATCATTGTACGCTGCCTAGTATGTCATTAGTCATGATGATCACAGTGAAATGCAGAGCTTGTGTAAACATACCCATATGGATAAAATAAGATGCTTCCTTAACTGCTGTTTTCTCACTGCATTGTTTAATTTGTTATTAGAAAAGGGTGGTGGAGTAATAATTTGCATGATCAATGCCGCTGTCAGTATAGTGTGAATGGCATCTGGATGTTTGTTATCAGTAAATTGGTGCAAACTGTAAAGGTATTTATTCTTGTAATCAAAGAGCAAAAATAGTATTCACCATGAGTATATCAGGGCATTGAATGATATGGAGTCTCTAATATCAACTGCTGGTTGTGGTCCAATAAACAACACGGTTTTCTGAATATTACATATTGTTTCATTAAGAGGTCAAATAACTAAACATTCAGGGAAGAACCGTTCAGAGTAAGATCTACATTATGGAATTTATATATATATTTATAGGATAAATTATGAATATGGGCTTGTTAACACTGAACATGTTTTTGTGTTCGCAAATAAACAAATTGTAAAAAAATGTCTGTGTCCACTATTACATACTGTAATTTAAACTTTACTTCTCATGTTCTCTCCCATCTACTCACTCAAGAATCTTGAAGTAAACTTTAAAAAGTTATGCATTTACCAACGGTTTGTCAAAATATCTCAACATTACTTGGCTCAGGTGCTGTTTTCTTACTACATAAGATAAAGGGGGAATTATAATCGGAAGGAGAAATAGTTTTAAAAAATGTTTACTTTGAACATTGACAAAATGGTTAAGTGAATAATTCAGTAGCTCATTCATCACACAAGAAACACTGCCTCAACCCAGAACATCGAACCTATTTCTAATTCTACAAAAGAAAGATAGTAAAATTAGCTAGTTGAGGATTCACCAACTCACTAATGTACTATACAGATTAAACCACTAAATAATCATTTTGCCTAATATTTTTTAAGTTAGCTTGTAATATTTTGAGGTCATGCACAAATGTTTCCTCAGTGCATCCTCAATGACGTAACAGCTGCAAGTTAATTATTCACGCCGTGTAGTAAGTAAACAAAAGAACTAATCCCAGCAGACCCTGTGAACATCAGCCTTCAGGTTCCCGTTTCAAAACAAAACCCACAAATGGATTCATTTTCATTTCGTAGGCTGTGCTCTTCTGAACTCCAGAAATGGAAATGAAATCTCCTGTCATGAGTGTAAGGGGATTTCCATAGTACTCATTATGTGCACAAGCTGGTCAAATAGGAAGTCTTGTACGCGGACAGTCCAGCGCGACAATTACAACGTCCGTCACATCATCAAAGTTCCGTCCAGGGCGTTAGAAACGCATCTGGATTCAACTAAAGTTGCCCACATCAGCACTGTCCTGTCAGCAACATACTCTGTAACATTTTATACACAAGCTGACACAACGTTTCATCTGATTCTGTTGACTTTGAGCTGTGTAATGAAACTTATGAAAATCCCAAACTTAGTGGCAAAAATGCGAAAAAAAAACTCATTATGGGCAACATTCCCGTTTGAAACTATTCTGAGCGCATCTGACGGAGAGAGCGCGCGCGCACACAGCGTGCTACTAAACACAAACACAGCATCACTTCACTTTACCTGCTTCAACCGTATCCGTCAGGTCATAATTTGATGCAGTCCGAGGGAATTCTTTCAGTTTCCTTGTACTGAGGTTCAGAAATCCAGAGTTCGCCGCATCCTCCAACGCTCTCTCCAAGCCTCGGTTGAGGGGTAGGTTCGTGCTGGAGCCCAGTCCGCTCAGGTTCGTCTGTAATGCGGCAGAAGGCAGCTGGGAAAGAGGACGGGGCTCCGGTCCCAGCGTCGCCATATTCGCCCCGTCGGGGAAAAAGCTCGTCGAAAAACTCTGCTATCTGTAAATCCCGCTGAAAATGCTCTGCTCTCTAAAGCTGTAGGTGAATTTCCTCCTAGTGCGCTTTCTGGCTGTCCATTATGACGCGTCTGCGCAGTTTGTTTATGGATCTGAGCTCGTGCCAATAACGGGTTTACTGGGCTTCACTGCAGCGGCATCTGGTGTACGTTCACTGGAACAGCAAACCGTGGTGCAATAATATGTCATGCAGTGATGATATTGAAGTTTAGTGTATTAAGATCTACGTAAAATATGCGGATATTTTCACTTAATGGAATTCATTTCATTGTTTAAAGCATAGTTCAGTGATATTAAGCACACTTTGGATCTATGCATGCTCTCCACATATAACTTTAAAAATAAATCACTTTAAGATTTTATTTCTAAAGTTCATTCATTCATTCATTTTCTTGTCGGCTTAATCCCTTTATTAATCCAGGGTCACCAAAGCAGAATGAACCGCCAATTTATCCAGCATGTTTTTACTCAGCGGATTCCCCTTCAGGCGCAACCCATCTCTGGGAAACACACAATTTACCCTACCCAATTCACCTGTACCGCATGTCTTTGGACTGTGGGGGAAATCAGAGCACCCGGAGGAAACCGACCCGAACGCAGGGAGAACATGCAAACTCCACCCAGAAACACCCGCTGAGACGAGGTTCGAACCAGCGACCCAGCAACCTTCTTGCTGTCTTGCTGTGAGGCGACATCACTACCTACTGCGCTACTGCTTCGCCCCTTTTCTAAAGTTAATTAATCTATATTAATATAAAACAAAAAATATATAATATAAAATACTCATAATATATATATATATATATATTCATTTATTCATTCATTTTCTTTTTGGCTTAGTCTATGATTAGTCTATAGACCCCTGATTAAGGGGTCACCACAACAGAATGAACTGCCAACTAATCCAGCATATGTTTTACACAGTGGATGCTCTTCCAACCGCAACCCAGTACTTGGAAAAACCCATACACTCTGACATGCACACACATACACTACGGCCAATTTAGTTTATTCATTTCACCTTTAGAGTATATCTTTGGATTGAGGAAAGCCAAGGAAACACAGGGAGAGCTGTTTCGAGCCCTGGCTGGGTCATTTGGTTTCTGTGTGGAGTCTGCATGTTCTTCCAATGTTGGCGTGGGCTTCCTCCAGGTGTTCTGGTTTCCCCCAGTCCAAAGACATGCTCTATAGGTAAATTAAATAAACTAAATTGGCCGTAGTGTATGAGTGTGTATGCATGTTTCCCAGTACTGGGTTGCAGCTGGAAGGGCATTCGCTGTGTAAAACATGTAATGATTAAAGAGACTAAGCCAAAGGAAAATGAAGTATATTTGTGTATATGAGAAAGTAAAACTATTTAAGATTAAAGTTACTGTGTCTTACTGACTTTAATGACCCAAAAAAGACAACTAAAAGAACTTTAAAGCAAAACATTTTAAATAAAACCTAATTAAATCATTTGAACACTTTATTATTGCCCTTATTTCAGTAATTTAGTATGCTGCATTAGTATTCTAATCAAGCAGGCAAGACACTGCATGTTCTGCTTTTCTAAAGAATTCGCGCATTGGCTCATATTTAGAGACCAAGGAAGTGAAACTGCTTGCAGCGAATCAGATCATATCATAAATGAAAGCTTCAACTTCTCTCCAGGTTACTCAAACAAGATATGGTGAGTTTTTCTGGATTTTATCTCTTTGCTAGATCACAACATAATCAAAAGCATTAGAATAGAGAAACAAGGATATATAGTTTACAATCTGCATAGTGTTGAAGTTGTAAATTTTAAAAGGGAAACTGCAGCCTGTCATCTTTTACCAAAACCTCGTGTCATGCCAAACCTGTCAAAACGCGCTGACTTCTGAGAAAAACAGAAAAAAACATTTGGGGGGAAATAACTTTTTCAATTTTACTTTGTTAGAAGAAAATCAATTTCTCTCTCTCTCTCTCTTTTACATTAAAAGTCAATGGGGTCAGTTTTTGTGGTGAAGCCCACTGACTTTTAAATATTAAGTGAAAAGTGTCTATTCTTCAAAAGTTTGAAAATCAGGTTAGGGTGAGTAAATGATGACAGAATTTTCATTGTGACTGACCTCTTCTTAAAGTCATTGTATTTATGATGTATGATGTTAAAAATATATTAAATATTTAAATTTTTTTTTTTAATCAAAACATTCACAATGTTCGCTATACTATCTTGTCTGTTTCTCCAGGCATATGCTGGTAGTAGGAGCACCACTGGAGGTTTGCACTTTGCTAAATGGTTAGTTGATTGGGAGAATCCACCATCTAATCCCACTGATGATGATGAGGAGGAGGAAGAGGAGGAGGAGGAGAATGATATCAGTGAAAGTGAAGTGAAAGAATGTAACTCTCCAGTCAGTGAATGTGATTCAGATTTCCTTAACCCTGATGAACAGTATCATCTTCCCCGGAGCAGTCCTGTCATATCCCGCAAGAGACCAAACACAGACACACAAAAACAATGTGGTCTCTCTGTGACACCTCCACTTTGGGAAATATCTACCTCTCCAGGGCTGAAGTCGAACGCTTCAAGTCCACACAGGTTGGAAGAATTGAGGCGCTCAGAGAACGAGAGAAACTTTGATGAGTGTGATTCACTCCAGGGCTCTTCAAGACAGATGCTGCTCCTCACAGATAAGCAACATGGCACCAGAATTTCACAAGTCTCTCAGGACACTCAGTTTCACAGCCTCCCTTTCTTTTCTGGACGCTTACATGAGGAGTTAACTAAAAGAAGGGCCTGTTCTGACATCCCACAAATTAATCGGAAGAGTTCAGACCAAGCAAAACACTGGCCATTTGTTATTGGAGATTACAATGAAGACATCAACAGTCTGGACCAGGTAATACACTCTAATATGTCTTTGGAACACACAGAACCATCAAGATTTTTATACTCTGTTGTGGTCTATAAAAAAATCACACCTGTGCAATGCATGTGACTTCATTCTCCATATGAGAGTTTGAGGAGTCTTTAAGCTACCATGACCAAAAAGGCCTTTTATATACAGTATTAAATACAAGTCAGTAGTTCAGTACTTTCTCCTTGTGTCATTCCATTGTTAATAAACATAAATCTTATTTCATATTTTATGTTTTGTTATATTTGTATGTTTGGATTGTTTGGGTTTTTTCCAAAATGTGGTTCAATTCCATGTCAACAGGTCTTCTGGAAATACTATTCCCAGCAAAAACAAAAAAAAAAAAACATGACGTGTTGAATACTTGTATCTAATATCTAAGAAACAAAAATGTTTTAACTATTTGACTAAGCTTAGGCTTTTTTTGGTGATGGCAGCTTAAAGACGCCTCTCATGTGGAGAATAAAGTCACATGCGGAGTATGCTGATTTTAGTCACAATACTGAACCTCAGTAAAAACATGGAAACACCTTGATCAAACTATTACCATCATGTAGGATTTTCAACAGGATAGACTATACACACACGGCTGTCTGGCATTATTCTCTGCACCTGCCAATTCAGTAAAGGACCAAAGACACCTGCATCGTGAAATTCAGAATTTTTTTCTACCATACAGTGTTCGGTTAAAATTCCATTAAAACAACACTCTAAAAGCCATTCATACTCGCATCCAGTACCTTATTTATCACAGGGGCTATGCATGAAATGTTTCTGAATGAAAGTGAAAGTGCCAAACTGCTGTTAAAGTCAACAAATTAAAAATGACACACCTGAAATTACATGAAACGTGGATAAAATGTGAAGTGTGGATAGCATGGTGATGCAATGACGTCAATCGAAATATGTGCTATTACATGTAAAACAGGATCATGAAAGGAACCTTCAAAAGGCTACTCATGTAAACACCTTAATCATATTACTGTCTAATTCAGATTAAGACAAATCATTCGCTTACTGATGTTCATGTATGCATAATCAATGACGAAGGGCAGAGTGTTGCTAAATAACTTCTGAGAGATTTCAGCTGCTGTCTGGGCCTTCACTGCCTTTTTACACCTCCCTTTCTTCATGTGTTCAATACTTTTTCTCTGCGTCATTTCATTTTATTATGCATAACTTAATTTGTAAACAAATTATATTTGTTTTCATTTCATATATGGATTTCTTTGGTTGTTACCAACATCTGGTAAAGATTTCAAATCAACAGCACCTTTAGAAATATGTTTTCTGAGAAAAATGGTGACGTGTTGAATACTTATTTCCCTCTTTGTATATCAGAACTAAATATTTTACTGTCTGTTTAGATATCTGTGTATTTTAAGATTATATTTCTGTAGTTCTGGATATCATTTAATATTAAATTTATTTTCTAGTTCTAGAAATTGTTCATTTTTATATTATTACATTTCTTACATCGTAGAGTCTTGTTTGGAGACAACCAACATCAATGTATGTGTTTTAACATATTGTAATGTGGTGTAGCTAAATAACTAAACTGTATTTTTTAGATTATCTTTACTTTTTATTTAGTATTATTGTTTTTCATAAGTTGTGTGTTTTGGACATCTTGGCCAGGTCATCCTTGTAAATGAGATATTGTCTTCTTATCTGGTTAAATAAAGAAACATATATAAAACCTGAATAAAGTGTGCATCTGCTTCAGATATCTCTCATATTATAATTTAAGTGGTTATTATTGTTTGTGTGCAGGAAAATGCTCATTTTGTAGTTGTGGACATGCTTCTGGAAGTGCTGGAGGCTGTGAAATGGGCTGTCTGTCTGCAGCAATCAAACAACACAAATCCTAATAATCGAGACAGATGTGAAACACACGATACCTCAAAAACAGACTCAATCGCTTCCTCTGACAGCGGCTTTGAGGGTAAGACTGGATTGTGTTGCAAAAAATCCCTGTGCCGTTTACATGTGATGTGGTCCAGCCAGAGAACAGTTAATGCTGACCTGGTGTCTTTAAAATGAACAGGTCATCATTAAAAAAGGTTTACTTCTGCTAACATTTTGCTGGAGTTTCTACACTTTTTTTAATTTAAATTTTTTTATTACATTGTACAAAAGTTAAGTGATGGTGCCGCAGTGGATTGCGTCATCACCTCAAAGCAAGAAGATCACTAGTTTGTGTCCCAGATGGGTCAGTTGACATTTCTGTGTGGAGTTTTTATGTTCTCCCCATGTCGGCGTGGGTTTCCTCCGGGTACTCCGGCTTCCCCTACAGTTCAAAGACATGCTCTTTAGGTGAATTGAATTAGCTAAAGTGTCCGTAGTGTATGTGTGTGAATGCAAGAGTGTATGAGTGTTTCCCAATGTTGGGTTGCAGCTGGAAAGGCATCTGCTACATAAAACATATTCTGAATAAGTTGGTGGTTCATTCCGCTGATTAATAAAGGGACTAAGCCGATAAGAAAATGAATGAATGAATGTTCAAAAGTTAACATAGTGGATGCATGAGGTTAACTAAACTTATCACACATAAAATTAAACTTGGTTAACTTTAATACATCTTTCTTAAATGAATAATTAATGTTCATTCATTTAGTACATGCTATAATTATTCTGTGACATCCACGGCAGGACAGGTATATGTCTCTTAAGAAATGCAATTTTATCATTCTTGTTTCATTGAATGCCATCAAAAACATTGTTTGGAAGATGGATTCACAAATTATGCAAAGATAATTTTTTTTTTTTATATATTTTGGGACTTATATATATATATATATATATATATATATATATATATATATATATATAAAAATAAGTAA
Organism: Danio rerio; assembly: GCF_052040795.2. NCBI lineage: Eukaryota > Metazoa > Chordata > Actinopteri > Cypriniformes > Danionidae > Danio > Danio rerio. The sequence goes on along the minus strand of NC_141029.1, from coordinate 26,935,329 downwards.
CAAAGAAACCCATATAGTTTTTGCTTTAACACTCAATAACTCAAAACTGTTCAGAATGCAGATAGAACTTGATGATTCCAAGATGGTAAAATTTGATATATTATGTGTAATATACAGCATACAAAGCAATTGTAGAGTTTGGATGCAAAAAACTGTAAGTGCCGTCTAAAGTTTAAAATTAGCATTTTTCATAGGCTGTTTTGTGTACTTTTAGTCATTTTACTTTTATGGCGAAGAACAGATTATTTTCATTCGCTTTAAAGTGAAATAACTGAACATAAACATAGGAGGCTGAGAAAAACACATATTTTAGAGGAAATTGTCAGACAGCGCTTAGAGTTGAAATGTATTTTCTCTATGTTTTTTTCTCATCTTATCTTTGGCAGAAAACAGTGAACGATACTCCCTGGCTTCTTTTCAGAGGTACGCACTGAACTCTATATATTGTCAACATTTTGTATGCAAAATTTTTAGACAGTACTGTTTTGTTTGCAGCTGTCTCCAGAGCTCCAGAACGCAGTGCACAGCTGAAAATTTAGCCCATCGTTTGGTTTCAGAGTTCAGGAAGCAGTGGTTCTCCTCTGAGCTGCTGAAAAACCCCGTCAACCTCAACTCGGCTCTGCAGGAAGTGAGAATGGTTACACTTACACACATTTTTTACTGTGAACACATGTGGAGCCACAGACACCCACCTCTTTTTCGGTGATATATTACTGTACACAAATAAACAATTTAGGGATATAGAATTTAAACAAAGCATAATAACTGTAGGTGACACGTTGGCACAGTAGGTAGTGCTGTCGCCTCACAGCAAGAAGGTCGCTGGTTCGAGCTTCGGCTGGGTCAGTTGGCATTTCTGTGTGGAGTTTGCATGTTCTCCCCGCGTTCGTGTGGGTTTCTTCCAGGTGCTCTGGTTTCCCCAGTCCAAAGACATGCAGTACAGGTGAATTAGGTAGGCTAAATTGTCTGTAGTGTATGAGTGTGAATGAGTGTGTATGAATGCTTCCCAGAGATGGGTTGCAGCTGGAAGGGCATCCGCTGTGTAAAATATATGCTGGATAAGTTGGCGGTTCATTCAGCTGTGGCAACCCCTGATTAATAAAGAAACTAAGCCGAAAAAAAAAATGAATGAATGAATAATAACTATATTTTCCACAGGTCTTGTTCCCCATTATGTCAGGGGAGAGGATTAGTTTATCTGAAGAGATCATGATGAAGACCAGAATGAGAGGAACATTCAGCTGGGCTCCACCAAGATTTCAGATCATCTTCTGTGTCCAGCCAACACACAGGTATGCAGGACAACTAAAGGGTTTCCAGGGCTTTCAAACTTAAATTGGCGTGGGGCCATTGCAGAGACTGATAATTTACATGAGGGCCATTTTAACATTTGAGTACAAGTAGAAAGGGCAAATCTGAAGAAATTGATGCGTCTTAGAACAGATATGACATTCATATTTTAAGCAATACCTATCATAGACAAAGTGCCATCACTAGTAATGCAATTCTGCATATTCACTCGCTTTGCCAGCTACTGAAATACATTTGGCTGTTATATGGTCGTGCATTAGACATAAAAAGCAATGGAGTATATGCAGAAGTATGCAGAAGAACTTTAAAACCTGGGTCAAGCTCTTCTGATGAGCTTTAAGCAGTTACAAAATTGCCGCTTTTAAGGTCTGTTTTCTTTAAAAATCAACGATCTCCACTGCCTGATTGATATACGATATAAAGAGGCTCTTAGATTAAATGAAAAGCACTGCCTTAAATGAGATTTTCCCACGCCATGTCTTTAAAATATGAACATATCTTTTTCTTCAGTATTTTCAATAGTGTTTCTGCCTGCTGATCATGACGGCTCTAGCGGTAACAACTCTTTCATCTTGTTTTACGCTTGAACAACTATTTGAAGCTGGAGTCTACTTAACTGATTGTTTTTTAATAACATTACAACCTCGATGCTGGAAAAGAAACTGTATAACATTGGAGAAAGTCACATTAACCATTCAACAGAAGGTTAATGATATGGGAAGAAACACTAGCTCGGCATATACCATATTTTACAGAGTATGCAGTGAAAGCTGGCTTATCTGCATAGCTAATTATAAACACTGTCAATGAAAACAACCACATAACTGACTTCAGCTGCAGAATTAGCATCCCTTTTACTGGTATAATAATAATTATTATTCTGCCCCAATCAATTATGCTGCTTAGGCAAAAGTTGAACAGATAGTGTACTCCACATACTAACATCAGAAAGCAGTTTGGGTAACTTGTGACTGTAATGGAAGGTGTTCTTTCTTTTTTACAAGTTCAACAAGGAGAAAAGAAATCACTGTATTAAAAATAGACAGTGGTGTAAATTAACAAATTACAAATACTCAAACTACTGTAGTTGAGTAGTTTTTATCAGGAATTAGTAGTTTTATAGTTTTATAAATGTGCACTTTTACTTTCCTTTAAGTACATTTTTACTGCGTTGTTACTTTTACTTTTAACAGCTTTCCTTCAACCTACAGTCACTACATTGCTTTTTCTTATTTATAGGGATTAAAAAAATTAGTCCTGTGATTCCTGTCCAATCAAATCACACATAGAAGGTAAATCGCATCATAACAAACTACCTCAAGACATGAGCATTTTATAATTGCAGCAAACTGTTTGGAAGTGTTAAAAGTGTTCAAGAAGATGTCCAAAATCTTTACATGCAATGACCCAGAGACTATTTTGGTGCATCTCACTGATGAGAAGATGACAGATGTTTGGTTTGATGACTGAAATGGCCTTAAACACCCAGCAGATACAGAAAGTCAACATGATGTAAGATTGACGCTGTACTCCAACTTTGTGGGGATGTTGCATTTTGTTTGGAAATGAAAATTGGGTTGACGTCAAAACTAAATGATTAACCTAAAATCAACCAATTATCAACATCTAATGATGATACAGCTTGACGTTGTGTGGAGGTTACCACTATGACGTCTATCAGATGTTAGATTTTGGTTGCCATACCTGACAAATAAATGTCAGTATTTAACGTCAATATGGCGTTGTTTTAAGATCATGGCTCATGGCCCTGGTGCAGTTTGAGACCAGTGGTGTTAATTACATTGTACAGTAAACTGCATTTCTTTTTCAATTGGGTATTCATATAAATATTTAGGTCACACTTTACAACGAGGTTTCATTATTAATGTATTTAGTAGTGTGAACTGAACAGTACGTGTTCAGCATAATCATCGTTCAACATTTATTAATGCATTATTAACATCTAAATTCATGCTAGTTAACATTTGTTAATGAGTTAACATGAATTCACAATGGACTGTATTTTCATTAACTATAACTAACATGAACAACTACTGTAATAAATGTATTGTTCATTGTTTATTCATGTTCGTAAATATACATGAACTACCATTAATACAACCTTATTGTAAAGTGTTACTAATATTTATGCTTATCTCTTAATCAGACGCAGTGATGTTATCGCTTCTCAGCACTTCCTGTGTGCCGGCTGTGGTACTGAAATTGAGGCAAGTGAGTAATGAATCTGCTTCTTATAAGAGTCCTGTAATTCAGAGATTTCAGTACTTTGAGGTTAAATCTCGACTGCTCCTCTTTCCTAAGGGTATATGAAGAAACTGAGGTATTGTGACTATCTGGGCAGATACTTTTGTGACGGCTGCCATGGTGGTCTGGAAACAGTGATTCCTGGTCGGGTTCTGAATAACTGGGACTTTGCTCGTTATCCAGTCTGCAATTTCTCCAGACAGTTATTGGACTCTATATGGGAGCAACCAATTTTCAAACTCACAAGTGTGGCCAAGAACCTGTACAGCCAGGCTAAAGAGCTCCAGCGGTTTAGAGTGAGTATTGACTCTAAGATCCCAATTCTGATCAGAAGAACTTACAATACACTGTAAAAGAATATTTGTTCACTCAGCTAAATTCAATTAAGTCATCTTGTTTCATTGAATCACTTAAGTTGTATTGACTTAATTCTCTAAGTTTTCTCAAATTAAAATGCTTAGTTAAATAACTGACCAAACTACTTATTTCAAGTTAACTGGATTTTTTCAATCACAAACAGAACAGACAACGAAATACTTTATACATTTTATTAAAAGTTTTTACTCCCGATTTAGCAATTACACACAATGTACTCAAGCATAAATGCACATTTGATGAATCCCAATTATGTAGTGTTTTAATCACAATATATTTTGAAAGTTTAGGGTGAGTAAGTCTATAAAAATAATTTTGAAAATCACCCAGGCAGCATTAATGTGACCAAGTTAACAGTAAAAATGGAAATACTGTGAAATGTGTATTAGCATGATATTAAAGGGGTTGTTCATCCAAAAATGAAAATTTCCTCACTCTTTACCTTTACTCACACTCCAAATGGTTCTAAACTTGTATGATTTTTTCTTCTGTTGAAAACAGAATAAGATATTCTAAAGAATGTTGTAAAAAGCAGCCGTTGACATGTAGAGTATAAGAACAAGAGTAGAGTAGGATGTCAAAGTCATTTTTTTTGCATTCTTCAGAAAATCGACCCTTTGCGTTCAAAAAAAGGAAGAAACTCAAACAGGTTTGAAACAGGTGGAGGATAAGTATTGATGAATTATACCTTTCAGTTCATGGTATGGTTACACAAAAGAACACTGAAAAATATTATTCATTGGATTTACAAATTGTTTAAAGGTAAGTGGTTGCAAACAATTTATATGGGCTGAAAATTAAATTTGTAAATGATCAACTTAATTTGTTTGTTTAAATTTAGACTATATAAATTGTTAGAAATCACTTACCTTAACTTTTTTTAAAGTAAATTTAAAGCGATTTAAATACTGACTTTTAGTGGCATTTTAAGCACTATTTTAGCTGAACTAAAAATTGATGAATAACAACAATAGCCAAAATATTATTCAAATTCATTTTAATATCGGTCACTTTTGGTGCTTCCCACCAAAGATCTAAGATTCAGAATAAAAGTTACTTGTAAAATATTTTCTCTATTTAAAAGCAATACAGTAGCGAGGATGACTTTACTTACATCAGATTGTATGTTTTCTTGCACAGCTGGATGTTGAACTCATTAAAATGATTTTTTGCATTGGCCAAAACTGATTAGCTAAAGTCTTACCAAAACCGAGGATTCCGCTTGGTCTTAAAGCCTTTTTTATGGGTTATTTTCACTATTTAGGATGGCACAGCAGTCCAAATAAGACAAATGAGCTCATATTTGGGACAAATTATGGACCTTTGACAGTGAGGGGTGGGTCTTTCAAACCACCCGAACCCTCTCTGGCTACAGGCCTGTGTACAAATACTAATGAAAAATTATGTATTATGCTTCCCAGGCCAGTAGTTGTCAAAGTCACTTTGTAAAGGAACACCATCACACATACAGTCATGTAGTCCACCATTATTGTTCTAATTGTAAAGTACTCATTACAATATTTTTATTATTAATTGGGCGATACAAATCTTTATTACATTCAGGAAAGTGGGACAACTGAACCCAATCATATTAAAGCCATGATATCTCTTACATTTTTCTCACTGTTTGTGGAGACCATACAAATGAATGAAACATGCTATAACATCCTATCTGTTGCAAAACTCTCTGTGACAACTGAAAATTCTAAAAATAGATCAATCCAAAACTACCCACATAGCAAAATTTCTCTGGCCCAGATCTGGCCCAAACCATCAGCATTTGCTTGGCCCACATGCCACAGTGAATTACGGTACATGACTGGACCAAGTCTGACTTCCATACAAGAGGCAAACATGGACCATATCTGGGCCAGGTTCAGCCAAATTAATAACCCATAACTGGGCCTGAACCTGACCAGATATGTTGGTGTGTCACGACTGCAATGAATTTTATAAACCTATGAAGCATTTCGCCATATGGCTGTGCTTTTTCTTGAAGGGACCTGATTGATAGAATTTTTTCTTTACTCGAAAATAATTTAAATGTATTTTAAAAGTTGGTCAAGACAGCCCAAACTTTCGTGGATCACATATACATTTTTAACATCTGGGCCAAATACTATATTTGATATCTTGCCTAAGTCTTGAGTGCCACCTGTAAGACGGTGCCACCTCTGCCAAATCTCGGCCATGTTTGACCCGCATGCTGTATGCCAGTGCAGGTGAATGCCTGCTGTGCCAGCTTTATGCCAAATCTGGGCCAGAATTATTTGCTACCTGGGTATTGTTTAAATGCTAAGATTAGCCAGTATGCTATTTTCTTCTCAAAAGCTGTTTATTTTCAGTGAATTAAAGTCTCTCATCTGTCGATATCCATTCTAAAAACAAACAAAAATAAAATGGCCTCTCGCCTGCTGGCAAAGACAGAGTATTATCTTTAGCTGCTATGCTGTTTTGAAAGTCTGGAAAGTTGCTAGCTGTCTTTCAATAGACTTTACTTCTGCAGGCCTATTGACTAATCAGATAATATCTATGCTAAACTGTTTTTACGGTGTTTGTATTTGAGTGATAACAGGTCAGTTATGCAGCATAAACTTATCAGGTCATGAATTGCATTCTGTCATCTGCTTTAGGAACTACAGGAGCAACTGATATCCATCAAAAAGCTTCTGAGCACATGCAGACTATCATCTGGGTGATTTGTCTATTGATGTGGCATTTCTTTAAGAAGGATTATGTAGGTGGGTTTTCTGTTTTTGATAACTGTTTCTCCAACCAGAGTCCTTGACGAGTTTGAACAACTTCCTGCTCACCTGATGCAGGATCTACACCTGTTCTCCATGGATGACCTCCACAGGGTGAAGAAAGGTCAGCTGTGTGCTATAGCCAAAGCCTTGCTGCAGTCTTCAGTTGCTCACATAGACTTCTGTGAGGTTTGTAAGCAATTATTTGTACACTCACACTATGGTCATTCAGTGTTCAGAGTGTTTAACAGTCATCATATCTCTTGATTTCCCAGCTGTGTCAGGCCAAAGGTTTTATTTGTGAGTTCTGTCATGGGAAGGAAGTACTCTTCCCTTTTCAGAGAGATACCTGCACCCGCTGCCAAGGTCATATCAGTGTGCACCACCAACATAATCTGTTTATTTATGTTCAAAATCTTTTTCAAACAATATTTCTGTCTGCATTACTCCATGAGAATGAGCCAATGACTGTTGCCTTGTATCATTTCTTTTTAGATTGCAGAGCCTGCTTCCACATTTCATGTTTCCGCGATGAATCATGTCCCAAATGTGCCAGACTCCAGAAACGAAAGAAACTCCAAGAAGACATGAGTGTATGATATCTCCTACACGTGCCTTGCTGCATTTTAAAGCTTTTGGGTGTTCAGAGCTCTAGACTGACATGTATATATGTTGTGATTTTGTAAACCACAGATGAACGTCTGTTTTATTTATAATCTGATGTTGATGTTGAATTTTTTATATTGTATTTGGATTTTTGTAGTCATTTAGTATATATATTCTAAAAATATTATTTTAAATATAGACCTGCCAACCCTTAATTATGTCCATAAAGCTTATTAAATGAATACATAGAGTCATCCACAGCTGACATTTAAACATTAAAATCTGCTTAAGAAAGATACAATAAAAGAATTGACAATGTGTACACATATACAGGGGTGTAGTGGACATTTTAAATGTGTGTGTGTGTGGGGGGGGGGGAGCTTTAAGCGATACAAAAGTTTATGTTCATATAACTATTGATCACCTGTTTCTAAATGGTCTCTAAAAGGGAAGGGGTCGTATGTTCCCCATTACACCGGTTGCTACGCCCCTGCACATATATTATAAAATGTTCTCACAAAAGACTTTAGATGCATTCAAAATGGATTCAAATTCAAGATTTAGTCAGACTTCACACTATGATGTACACACATGAAATACTCCTGTCCTGTGAAAAACTCATAAAACATATTTTCTCACTTTTTTGGGTGTGTGTGTCCGTGAATGCATACTTGTTTTGTGTGTGTGTGTGTGTGTGTGTGTGTGTGTGTGTGTGTGTGTGTGTGTGTGTGTGTGTGTGTGTGTGTGTGTGTGTGTGAGAGAGAGAGTGGGAGAGAGAGAGATAGAGTGTGTGAGAGAGAGAGAGAGAGAGAGAGAGAGAGAGAGAGAGAGAGAGAGAAAGAGAATTATGAACCATTTCCATGATTCCACAGAAAATGAGTAATTTCAAATGATGTATTGTGTTTAATATCATTATGTGGTGGAATGTGCATTTAAAATGCTTTATTTTTGTAATAATGATCAGCACGCTGTAAATTACAACTCAGCCATGTGTTGTGTGTACAGTAACTTATCACATCTAATACAGACTACGTAACCAGATTAAAAAATAAGTAGCCTGTTTACAATGCATTTTACATTGCATTATGTAAATTAAGGCAGTTTTACTAAATATTGCTTTTATGAGTAAGTTGTTGTTTAGATAATCATAAACATATAACAACTTCTAATTATAATTATTATTATTAATGTCAGTGAACTTAATGTACAATATAAAAAATCATTGTTAAAAAAAATGAAATAAAAAAGTTTATATTAGTAGCAAGAGCAGTTACGAAACATAAACAATGTCCAAAGTGAAAGGAATACTCAACTATTTTGTAAGAAATGTTGTAAATTAGCAACAGAAAAGTACTGTCAGAAGTGGGATTCGAACCCACGCCTCCATTCGGAGACCAGAAATCCCGCTTCACAGGAAGGTATGAACCTTGAGTCTGGCGCCTTAGACCGCTCGGCCATCCTGACATACGTCATTCAGTAGACGGAAGCCTTTCTGACTTCGTCGTTTGTCTCTCAATTCATCGTTTTATGATTTCTTATGAAGTCTGCATCTTCAGTTAAACCATTGCTGATGTTTATGGATCAGTGTGTTTACGCGGATTATTCCTATTTTAATATCATGATGTACATTTCATACCCAATGTACATTTCCGTTTTACTTTAAAATGCTTTCATATAACATTAACTTAGAAATGCCATTCGTTAGATAAATCTCAGTTAAACTAAAGCATCACATTTTCATGTTTTAGCAGTAAATAGTTAAAAAAATGACGGAAACACGTGCATGCTGCTCGACCGCAAACGTTAGCATTAGCAATAAATATAGCCTCACGTTAGTCTAGATCGAGATGCTGTGAAAATCTTAACAGCACGCACAAACATAATGTTTTTTGTGGATTTGCATTTTATTTATTCAGAGTTGCCAACTCTCACGCATTTGGCGTGAGAGTCACGCAATTGACCGTATTCTCACGCTCTCACGCCACACATCACTTTTCTCAAGCAGTAAAATAATCTCCGTCAAATATTTATTCCGTTATAATAAAGACGGTTTTAAAGACGTTTATCATTATATAAAGATGTTGTTCTCTCAACCAACACTGGTGAAAGCAATGTAATCAAAAACAAACTGACGCGTGCGCGCAGAAAACATACCAGCGCGCCTCTCGCACCGCTCCTGCTTATTCCTGCAGTAGGATGCACCCCTTTCAAACTTTTAATGAGATTCTCAGTCTACATAAAAACCAATGTAGGGCATAATTGATTAAAACGTAATATGATTATCTTGATGGATAAAGCAAAAACAACAAGTGAAAAAACATTTTAAAACGCACTAGGTTTACAAATAAATGTAAAAAAAGAAGAAAAGAATTCTGTAATCTTCTGTAAGGTAAGGGCTATTCCTATTGGTTGACTCTCATAATGCTGGTATTAAAAAAATATAAATTTAAGTTAATAGATTCACATTTCAGAAGGGGTGCATTTTTGTAGGTGCATACAGTGAGTTTTGGAAGCCGTCAAAACCAAAGTTAAATAATATGATTATGATCTTATTTTGACTAAGCATAGCTCCTGATAGATTTTTCTTTGTATGAAACAGAAAGGAGGGATGAAGTCAGGAAGTTTTTACTTAATAAACCCAATTCTTAGCTATGAGTCGGGTCTAAGACAACACACAACAGATGATTTTATAAAATATTTTTTTGTGTGTAATACCATCTACAGAATTTCATTCTAATTAAATAAATTTTAATTCATTCATTTTCCTTCAGCTTAGTCTCTATTTCAGAGGTCGCCACAGTGGAATGAACCGCCAACTGTTCCGTTTACACACACACAATCTTACACTACAGCCAGTTTCGTTCATCAATTCCCCTATGGTGCATGTGTTTGGACTGTGGGGGAAACCGGAGCACCCAGAGGAAACCCACACCAACACGAGTAGAAGATGCAAAACTCCACACACAAGCGGGACAATAAGCAAACATATTTCATGCAACTTCATTTCAATTTCGATTCATGCAGCGTCTCGATTACTTCATTGGTGATTGGTTTGTCGCACCACTATGAAGAGCTTCTGAAGGATTTTTCTGTATTACTGCAAGACGAGAGAAAAACAACATTGAATTTTTTTATTTTGCCCCTACTTACATGATATTAATAAAAGAGTGATTTTTCTATATTAACAGTACTATGAATAGTCAGTGACTCTGCCATTCACCAAACTCCAGTTGGAGTTTTAACATCTTTCTGCAAAGAAATGAATAAACCAGGTTAATTTTCTTTCATTGAGTGTGTTTAAGATGAATTTAGGCTTAATGAAACACACACACACACACACACACATCTCACCTGTGCTCCAGCGTCACTCTTACGAGTCCTCTTCATGATTTCTTCCAGACGCTAAAAATGTAAACACAAGCGTTAAACCAACAGTACTGAACTAAAATCTCAAATACAATTGAAGACAAACTTTTGCGCCCTTCTGTGAATTTTAAATTGTTTAAAAATATTTCCCAAGTGCTATATTTAACAATTTTTAAAAAATTCATTCATTCATTTTCCTTCAGTTTAGTCCCTTTTTTAATCAGAGGTCACCACAACAGAATGAACCGCCAACTTATCCAGCATATGTTTTACACAGTGGATGCCCTTCCAGCTGCAAAGCAATAATGGGAAACATGCATAGACACTCATTCACACACACTAAGAACATGCAAACTCCACACAGTAATGCCAACTGACCCAGCCGGGACTCGAACTAGCGATCTTCTTTCTTTGAGGCGACATTGCTAACCACTGAGCCACCGTAATGCCAGATTAGAGGTCTGCATTCCCGCGGCTGTACCAGATTTCGTGCAGCGTGGGAATAAATTTCCGAATAAAACATGGGAGCGGTCGATAACTGGTGTAATTTAAAAGGGAGCAGGCGGTCTAACAGTATCACTCCCGAACATGCGTATGTGTGTGTGTGAATAAGAGAGCATAATGCTGTGTTTAGCTTGATTGGTGGACTTTTATTTTACCTTCTTTCTTTCCAAGTCTTCCAGCTCCTCCTTCTGAAAGTGTTTCTCCCGTTCGATCCTCTGTTTCTCAGCCTCTTCTCGCTGCCAAAGATACATAAAACCACATCATACATTCATTTTTTACACATCTCTAAAATACCTAAAAGTCTAGTGCCATGTCACATATGGGACCCCACGTTTGGCTGGTTAGTGTGGTCCAATAATGTTGTTTGACCATGTCCAGTCAGCTGCTTTAATCAGCTTTATCAGTGGTTATCAGCTGATAGATATGGGCCAGTAGGGGCCTTCCGAGCAGTAAATGTCACTCAAAAGGCTGTTATCATCCATTCACATTGTTAATCAGCTATACTAATAGAGAAGACTCCAGATCTGTTTTTACATTACTGTGACGGTTAATGTAGGGGTAGGCATTAATAAAATATAATTATTGGGAAATGTAATAAATTTTATAAAAAAATTCTCGTTAACTTCCGGCTGCAGCCGTTTGTGATCTATCTGATTAACCATGTGGATGGATGATAACAGCCTTCTGAGCATACCAGTGGGTGCAGAAGGCACCTAATAGCCCGGAGAGCAGTTTTTGTAGACTCTGTCACTCATTAGTATCCTGTTCTTTCCAGTCATGCCAAAATGAATGAAAGCCCGTCTGGCAGCGTCCACTCCAGCCATAACTCACCTTATATCTGTTATCAAGCATCTAAAAGTACAGCTCCTGAGATGAAGAGCATCTGGCAGTCAGGGCTAATGAAACTTCTGCTCAGACAATGATCTGAGGAAAGCAGCGATGTTTACGAGCGAGCTAAATGCTGCATTGTGTAACTCAATGGTAGAGACGCCACTGTTACTTCATATGTGCTTAAATATCTCTCTGAAATCACGCAAAGACTTTTAAAGTGCGTAAAACAGTATTAAGAGTTGAGCTTGATACGACGTGAATAGTTAGCGCCCATAGCTATATACGTTAGATGTCGCCTAACCTGATGTTGTCTATTGGAGGGAATGCGTCAATAGAGCCGCCATTTTAGTACAGGGTAACGCTTCTTTGAAATGAACGCTCCTTTCAAATGAGCGCCATCTAGCGGTCACATAATCAAATGACTAAATACTATGACAACTTGATCAACTTCTTTTATAAATATATATAACTTGACATTACTTTTTTTCCTCACCACCACACTGGTCTTTTTCACAAGACAAAATTTTGTTGTTGGAAACTGTATTTTATACACTTAAATTTGATTTTTGCATGCTAAAAGTACTTGATTAAGAGACGTTTTACTTGATTTGGGTCATTAAAAAACTCCCTATGATGTATGTAGCCTATACCTGCTGAGTCAACCTAAAACCTACAGTAGGTTGACATAAAACCAAAACAACACCCATTCCTGTCTTAGGACATTTTATTTGCCAAATTTTAAAATAACAGTAAGTTTATTACATGTTAAATATATAGTATAAATTGCTGGTTTTAAACATACAGAATAATAGTAAATATAGTTATGAAACAACCATAACATAACACCAAATGTTGACTAATGAAGGTACATTTTTAACAACTATTTACTTGTTAGACTACTGTATTGTCAAACCATGTTGCATACAAATGCATTCAACAGACTTATATGACAGTGCATTGCTGTAGAAGACAAATAAAACACGAGACAGGCGTTTAGAAAGAGTATAGTTTATTTAGTTTGACAAGCAAACTTATCTAAACAAGATACACTTTCAGAAAACAGCCCGGAAACATAATGCGCGCGCTCGTGAATATAACCCGCGGTTGTCCTCAAGTGTTGTCTTCAATAGTCCTTCTTTGCTCAACAACTCAGCTGAAAAACAAAGCAAAACATTACAACAGTGAGACATAGAGCAAAGAGCATAGAATTACCAAGAGGCGATACTCTACAATTTGGGAAACAATAACGCGTTCTTTGAATAAATTAAATAAAAACAAAGCAGCTGCTTTCCATCGCGACAGCAATGACGAGCGATCGCTATCACTTCAAAATGGCGGAATCCGGGTCTGTTGCTCTTGGTCATTCTAAGCTCTTTGCATAAAGTTAAACCATAACAGTTACATGGTTTCTATTTTAAACTATAGTAAACTAAAGTTTGAAACTATAGTTTAAAATAGAAGACGAGTGGGCCTCGCTACTCCCACCCACCATAACCCTCGCAGCGAGGTCCCACTACCGGCCCCGCGTGTTTCCCTGAGGCTCCTCGGGGGTTGTTTGCTCCCTGCCTAGGGCTCAAAGGCTGCCTCGCCCCAGGGAGTGTAAGAGAAGCCCGGGCACCAGGCCGTGCCAGTATTCACTGGATGTTGCTCGGCGGCACATTTCGAGCAACAAACAAAGCGGACTTCGTGAGATTGGCGTGGCTCCACTCGTACAGTCGGTATTGAACTCACATTGGTCAAGTACAAACAGCTACACCGGGCGAACTGACAATGCCGACAAAGCACACAAGCTTTATAGGAATGCATATGCAAATTTTTACAAGGCACGTCACTGTTGTCTCATTGTCATGGCAAACGCTGAAGAGGGCTCACCTGATTGGAGCACACAGACTAGGAAATCTGCGTCACGGCGAATTGCCGTCTGCTGTGCTGCTGTGTGAAAATATTTAAATATATTCAATATATATTTTAACATTTTTGGTGCTGTGTAATATTCTGAGATGCAGTAGAATATGGAGACAGATGAATATAATTGGATATATGCCGAGCTAGTGTTGTTCCCATACTTATAAACTTCCGGTGACCGGTTATTGTGAGTTTTTTTCCACTTTATATGTTTCCTTTTACAGCATCCATGTTGTAATGTAATTAAAAAACATTCAGTTAAATAAACTTTGGCATTCGTTTAGTTGTTCAAGCGTAAAACGAGACAAAATGCCTTTTAGTCGCACTCGGCCGTCAGAATCGGCAGGCTAGCGCAGAAGCTCCATTGAGTACACTGGGGTAAAATAAATGCTCATATTATAAAGACATGGCGGGAGAAAATGTAATTTAATGCAGTACTTCTTGTACAATCTAAGACCCACTTTATATCGAATATCACTTAGCCAGTGGAGATCGCTGATTTATAAAGAAAACAGACCTAAACGTGCTGATTCTTCCTTTGGCATACAGTTTGCCGGAAGCGCTTAACCCAGGTTACTGGCAAATTAAAAGTCCTATTAGTATGCTTCAGCATATACCCTAAAATCCTTGGATGTCTTTCGAAAAAGAGTACGGGTTTAACCCCGGCATCATGGCCAAATCCTTCTCATTGTAAATTTATTATTGATTTATTGTTTTTTTTTTAGCAAAATTTTATATCCATAAATTTTAATTTTCAAAGAAACACCCTTACTTTTTATTTTCAGAAAGGACTTTGAAATTTATGTGAACTCTTTAAAATACTCTAACAAATACACTGGATGTAAAACGCTTTCTTGGTGTAAATCATTAAAACTTGTTTAATTTGCTGGAATTCTATTTATGTAACTCTCTTTGTCTCTTTGTTCATATTATATCTTTGTAATGTTCTTTCTTGCATTAAAAAAAAAGTAGATGAAGAGATTCCTCCTATGTGTAAAGCGCTTTGAGTGCCAAGAAAAGCGCTGTTTAAATGTAAGGAATTATTATTGTATATATATATATATATATATATATATATATATATATATATATATATATATATATATATATATATATATATATATATATATATATATATATATGTATATGTATAAATGTATAAATAAAAAGGGGCGTGGCATCGTAGGGGGCGTGGCTTGAGTCGTAAAATTCTCACTCCCAGTTAAAACCAAAAGTTGGGAGCCCTGTTTATTATTCATTATTATATTTTCTAAATAAATTTGTGAACACATATGACTAGATTAATATCGAAATTAAATATCTATTAGCAAGTCTATCATCACGCGAGTGACACTTTTTTTATAATTATACCGATACTAACAACCACAAGAGTTTGTTGCAATATAAAACAAATAGCCTAGTTAAAGGGAAGACCCAGACTGTAGGTAAGACCCCATAATAGCAGATCAGTGGTGTAATTGCTCCCTCTAGTGTTGACAGGACTTGTTTGTGCACCTTTTAAAGATTACATTTTCTCTGAATATTTTATCACCACTGGCATATTATTTGCTCGAAAGGGTTCACTTATTATTTTTTAAAACTTATTCTTTTCACATTTATTCTAATTTTGAGGAAGCAGGATTTTTTTATTAAATACACAAACTTCTCACCAGTTAAAAGATGACAGCTTTTTGTACTATGTTCAACCATTTAAAACAACAACAACAAAACTCTGTGTTAAAGTCAATCACACACATAAACAGTCTCATACAGAGAGATGGTTTTCCTCTGAGAGATGCTCATCATGTACTGATGATAAAAGCAGCAGGGGTCTGATGTCAGAGCACTGTAATGTTGACTCTGATTGATGTTACTCGGACACTGTGAGATGTTAATGAAACTCTGTCTGTTTTTGCTTTTGACACCATTCCCATGCATTTCCTTCATTTGAAACATCTCATGCTTTTCAATATTTTATTTTATTTATTTCTCTCCATTCAGAATTTTCTTCATGTCCTTCATGATTTGATTTGTTTATGATTGAGTGACTAGTTTATTTGCAAGTCAAATCAAATCACTTTTATTGTCACATCATCAGCAGCACGTGTGCTATGATGAGTGAAAAGCTTTGGTGCTGGCTCCAGACAGTACAAAAATACAGACAGTGCAAATATAATGACAGTGCAAAATACAGATAGAGCAAATACAATGACAGTGCAAAATACAACAACATACAACAACATACCTTCAAAAAAACAGGACAATGAAAAATTGGCAATGTTGACAGCAATACAAACAATGAATAGGTGTCCACATAGTTGTAGGAGGTATTGTTTTAAGTATGAATTGGTTAAAGTGCAGTGCATGCTACACCTTGATGGTATGCAGTGAGGTATATGGAAAAGTTTGTGTGGTGTGTGTTAATTGTTCATTGTGAGTGACCGGATGCTGCGGAACCATTTGCCTGAGGGTAGCAGAGAAAAAATTCTATGGATTGAGTGGCTGGAGTCGCTGATGATTCTCTTGGCTTTCCTCATGCACTGCCTGGTGTAGATGTGACGGAGGGAGGGAAGCTCAGCTCCTACTACGCGCCCAGCAAATCGCACAATCCTATGTAGGCCTTTGCTATTGCTGCTGTTGCTGTTTCCATACCAGGTGGTAATACAGCCAGTGAGGATGCTCTCCACAGTGCAAGTGTAGAACGAGTGGAGGTTGTGTGTGCTCATTCCAAACCTCCTAAGATGCCTGAGGAAGAAGAGGCATTGTTGTGTTTTCCTCAGCACTGCGTCTGTGAGCAGTCCATGTCAGATTCTCAGCGATGTGTACTCCAAGAAGTTTGAAAGTGCTGACTCTCTCCACTGGTGTCCCGTTGATGGTGATGGGATTATGTTCTTTCTTGTCTCTCCTGAAATCCACCACCAGCTCCTTGGATTTGCTGATGTTGAGTAAGAGGGGGTTTTCCTGACACCACTGCGTCAGAGTGTGCACCTCGTCTCTGTTGGCCGTTTTATCATTATCTGTGATTAGGCCTACCACCATTGTGCCATCAGCAAATTTAACGATGACGTTGGAGCTGTGTTTGACTTTACAGTCATGTGTGTACAGGGAGTACAAGAGTGGGCTGAGAACACAGCCTTGTGGAGCACCAGTGATGAGGATCAGCGTGGATGATGTAATGATGTTCATTCTGACCACCTGGCGTCTGCTTGACAGGAAATCCAGGAGTCAGTTGCACAGAGAGCTGTGTAGGCCCATAGCCTGGAACTTCACCACCAGCTTGGCAGGCACTATGGTGTTGAATGATGAGCTGCAGTCCACAAACAGCATTCTCACATATGTGTTTTTGTTTTCCATGTGAGAGAGAGCAGTGTGCAAGGTGAAAGCAATTGCATCATCGGTGGAGCGGTTGTTTCTGTATGCAAATTGCATAGGGTCAGTGTGAGCGGGTAGTACAGAGCAGATGTAGTTTTTAATCAGCTTCTTAAAGCACTTAAGGAAGGAACAAATGAAAAGGAACCCAGACAAATTAAACATGTCATATTTTTTGGGATAAAAAATGTGTGAACCTGTAGCATTGACTTTCAGCATAACACATATGAATAATATATATTATTAAATTATTTAAAACAACTTGCTGACAAATGAATATAACCTAGTGGAAATGTATTGGCAGTGCTTGTTTAGTGCTTTGGTGCTGCACCGTGATGCTGGAATAGTTTTTTTTTTAAAAATATCATCCAATACTCTTGTTCTAAATATGCTTGACAGGTTACGTAGTGACGTATGTGTGTGTCTTCTGAAAATTATCATACAATATATACAAAAAATGAAAATAATATTAAATATAAAAGTAAATATTAAATTATGTTTTATAATCATTATTAAAATAATAAATACAAAATAAACAAATAAATAAACAAATACATTTATAAATTATTCTTATATAATATAATTTCTTTCTTTCTTTCTTTCTTTCTTTCTTTCTTTCTTTTTCTTTCTTATTTACGTCAATAACTCCAAATCAGACACAAAAATATAAAGGAACGCAAATAATACACACTCAAAAGTACCAAATACCGAACACAAGTATATTAAATACTGTTCACACAAATCATCACCGTGTGTGTGTGCAGGGGAGGGGAGGGCACTGCTGCCTCACTTCTAATGTAGACCAATCAAAGCCCGTTCCGCTGTGCCTCACGCTTCCTTGGTTACCGGGCTAGCAACGTATCTTTCATAAGCGGATAAGGTACCAAACAAACACGGGTAACCACTTAAAATAAGTTTTCAATTTTCTGTACTAATAACAGCGTTATTTTTTCAGAGAAAGCGTCGTGTTCAAGTTACTGTGTAGCATAGAGAGCGTTGGACAGGTGGCTAAGCTCTTCTCTTGCAGATGTGTGAAATACGGCGTTGCCTCAGCTCAGAAGTGAAAATAAATACTTCATTCAATGTGAAGACGCAAACACAAAGTGCTAACCATGGAGATGCCAGTGAGTGAAGTGTTTTTTTTTCTTTCTCTCTCAGGCTAACAAGAGTATGTTTACTTTTTTAATGAATAATTTTACTTACAGTTACCATCAAAGCATATGATTTACAGTATTAAAGGTAGATAGGCCTATGTGATCTGTGATGAACTCGTTTTTGACTGTGAAATACCATCAGACGAGCTTTACGCGCGCTCCAGAGAACTTCACTTCAAATGAATGAGGAAATCAGATTAGTTAAACCCATTCTTATACAATGTTTAGGGTATGATCAGTGGGGTGGACAAAGATTACAAACCAAGTAACTGAGTTACAGATATATTAATTACACTTTCACTTGAGTAAATGTACAAACTGGTTAATGTTACTCCTAGCACACAGATCTATTTATTAGTTAGTAAGACACATATGCAGGTGGTTCATTCCGCTGTGGCGACCCCTGATTAATAAAGGGACTAAGCTGAAAAGAAAATGAATGAATGAATGACACATATTAAAATTATCATGTACTTATAATATTGAATCTTAACCATTTTCTTTAGAACCAACTAAAATTTAAGAGCAGGCCATGTCAATTTGAGGTTATTTGTAAAGCTGCAAGTTTAGGTTTAATAAAAACTTCACATAGTGTATGCTTTTTTTTTTTTTTTTACAATATTGTATCTGAATGTCTTTGTGCATAAATATGAGACTGAATTTTCAAAAAGTAGTTGAGTGAAAAGTAAAATATTTGAGTTTGAAATCTGAAATCTAAAGTTAAAAGTAAAATTTCTCCCCCAGCAGAAATAGTAAATTACAGATTTTTTTATGTGGAAAAAGCAACTTGTTTAGGTACTAAATAATTACATCTACTTTTTTGTCACTCACTGTCCACGACTGGATATTATTGGCAACAAACCTGTATTAATTACAACTTTAACTTAAAAAGGTTAAACTTTTGGCAAACATAAAAGGCATTTAGGCATTTTATAAAAGGCAAATTACAAAGCTGTAGGCACAAGGAAATGTAAATTATTGGATCGTAGTAGTACCATAGAAGGCACAGCAGAAATTATGGCTAAACAATATATAATTTTGTTTGTTTGTTTGTTGTTTGTTTGTTTGCTTTATTTATAGAGCACATTTAAAAACAACAGATGTTGACCAACGTGCTTTACAAAACGACCAGCATACCAAATCTATACCTATATATAAAAATTAAGCAAAATATATAAAATAGATTAAAATTAATTAATTACAATCTAAAGGCAAGAGACAGAAGGTGTTTTTTTAGATGAGACTTAAAAGCACCAAGTGATAAAAAAAAGTAAATTTAGCATCGATAACACAATGTTCTCATCCGCAATAGATAGGCCCTAGCACAAACAATTGTTTTTGCTGTGTGAAAAAATAGTAAAAAAATGCTTTGGCTATTTTACTATTATGGTTTAATTGAATAATTCATTATCACATTATGTTATATGACATTACAATAATTCTTTATTTACATAATAATTTTAAAATACACACCTACACACAAGTTTCCAGTACTACTACTTCTATGACTATACTACTACTTCTAATTCTCTCATTTATCATCTCCCAGGGATCATTTAGCAAAAGGAATGCCCCCAAGAAACCAGACAAATCTGTATGTCTATTACCTCAGATACAGCGAGTAAGTCCAACATATCTTCTATATATCTTTTAATAAAGATTATTCTTCTCAACCAACAATGAATTTGATGGCTTGAAATTTTAGGCCCGATCCAAACCTCGCTGGCATGAAGCAAGTCCAAGCTTTAGACTTCAGGGGACAGCTCAGCAAGATACCCAAGGCTTTTTACTCTCCAGTAAGAGATGCTTTTTGATTTAGGAAAAAAGTTAGCTACAGTATGTTACTATTTTCAACCTTAGTCTAAATGCAGCTATAAAATATTTGCAACCTCCCTTAAAAAGGCATTCAGGAAGCAGGAGTACAGTGGCATCAGACTCGTCGGCAAGGTTTACTCCAAGCGGGAACCAAAGATGGAAGGATTTCAGGAGCGTCTTTCAAGCAGCGTGGTGGTGTCCAACCCAAGAGGGATCGTGAGCAGTTTCGAAGTGCTCTCGTCAGCATTATTATGTGGGTTTGATTTGCATAAAGATGAGTTCTCTATGAAAAATTGTAGCTGTCACATGTAATCACTAAAGGAACAATATGATTTCAGGCACCGTGAAGATGACCCTGCTAAATCAGTCACAGAAATCAGCACCCCATCCACTTCAGGTCCACCTACTGCTGCAGAGAAAGACATTTTGGTAAAGGACAGACATTTATCTGCATGTTTATTTTACTTCAGTTTAGATATATAAAGTGCTTGAGATATTATATGAGTTGGCTATTTCTGCTTGATTAAAGAGCCCATATTATACAGGAAATAGGGTCATATCTTGGTTGTAAGGGTCTCCAACAACAGTCTAATATGCATGCAAGGTCAAAAAACACTTTCACGGTCTTTTAATCTGCATTTATTTTTACCTAATTATTCCAGCGACTCCCGTATGAATCGTCCAGTGATTCATTTGTTCCCAAACCCCTCCTTAGCGCGAAGCTAATCTGCGCTGATTGGACCGATGACAGTCTGTTGCGATTGGTCGACTGCCTTCAGTCAGAGTCAACAGCTAATCAGCAATATAAATGTAATCACAGTTCATACATGCTCGATAGTGTAGGCATGGATTTCAGCTGCCAGTGGGTCAATGTAAATACAGACTATGGACTTGAAAATACAGACGACTAACTATTTTATTGAGCAAAAACTCAAAAAACTGTTGAGGAGATCTCCTAGCTTGTCTCACTCTGCTCTTTTCACAGACACACACACAAACACACATATTGCCCTCGTCCTTGCGCGCGCGCACACACACACAAAAACACACACACACCTCCGGATGACAGCGCGCACACACACACACACAAACACACACACATACCTCCAGATGACAGCGCACACACACACGCACACACTACCCTCGTCCACGGAGCTCCGTAAACAAAGCAGCACGCGTCGCGTTTTTAACGTGACTTTGCACGCGATAAGAGAATATAGCCAGTTAACCTGATACAGTACACGCGGTTACAAGTAATGAATCACAACTAAATATATTTGCAAGCTAGAGTAAACGAGGCAACAACTTTAATTGCACGTACTTATACTTGAGAAATGGAGGAAGAAACCCATCCAGACGTCCATCAGTAAGTTACTCTATATTGATCCTTCCTTTAACAAAAGCAGATGAAGTATTCTTCGTAGCATGTAGTTTCCAGTTGTTTCCAACTGCTTGGTTATATTGCTGAGGTTTCATCTTTGGGTAGAGACTCGATAATATCCATCTGCAGTGTGACTTCAATCGACCGGCATGTTTGTGGGTGTGTGTGTGTGTGTGTGTCTGGGTTTCTGTGTCAGAGGGCGGGGCCGCAGGTTTTAAATCTCCCGGGTTTGCGCGTGCACGTGAATAACTTGGTTTCGTTCGTACGTCATGGCGAAACACCTAATGACTCGGTATCAAGGCGACTCGTTTGAAGCACTATGAGTCGACTCTTTTTTTTAGATGAATCAACCGTTTTAAACACTGTACTCTTACAGATTTAAGCCTTAGCTGGATACTTCACTTCACTTAGAGCTGTGTTACACACTACATGGAGGGGAATTTTCAAAATCCCGTAATATGGGCTCTTTAAAACTTCTGTATATCCTCATCCAGTATAGACACAAACATTATGACTCTTTCTTTCAGAGGTACTGTTATTACATCCGCAATGGCATCGGCACAGAAGATGTGGCAGCCATGGAAGATTCCTGGCTTAAGAATGTTCTTGCTTTAGTCCCAGAACATCTGAAGAGTTTGACCAGAACCATTGAGGCTCTTTCAGATGAGATGAGAGAAGACTATCTGCTCAGTATAAAAAAAAATATTGGTACTGTCTCCTGCTATTTGCAGTATAGAAAGATGCAAGATTGTTTTTTTGTATGCAATGCCTGTACACAAAATCTGAGGTAAAGGTGCTTGTTGTTCTAACAAAACAAGTCTAACTTTTATTTGAACAAACATTTATTTATTTACTTAATTATAATTTGCTACCATCCCTGTGCTATTAAATGTTTTTCATCCATGACCATCCTTTATTCTCCATGCAGTGGACTTTGTGCTGCAGGACCCGAGAGAAAATAAAGAGCTCAAAGCCAGAGATCTCCCCCCACACAGACAGGAGTGAGTCCTGCTAAATTAATTTTAGTGGTGCTGTTCACACGATTAAAAACAAAATAATAATTACAGCCATAAAAGTATTCTAGTTAATGATGCATATTTATCATGATAATGTGGACTCATGACTTTGAAAGTTTGAAGCTGTTAACTGTATATTCCAATTCGTCTCACTTTGTTTAGTTATGCATTATAATTTAAGAAAATACATTTTAATACATTACAAATACATCAGTTAATGGATTTTACTTATAATAACTGTTAGCATCTGTTGTTAAATCACCTATATGGAAGTTTTTTGTCTCTTGTAGAATGGAGATTATTCCAAAGCCATGGAAAAAATCATTTCTACAAGCACAGAAAAGAATGAGAAACAATCTTTTCACAGTCAATCACACCATGCTGGAAGTACTGGGTCTGTGGCAAGTCTCTTTCAAGTAAGTGTCACATGAACATAAAGACACTATGAGACTGGAGATTGTCAGAATGTCTCACTTTAGCATACATTCATTAAATGTATGCTAAGAAATAATTTAAGTTGTTTATAGAATATATTTACCTTTATAGTGAAAAAATACAGTTACAATTTTCACAGTGTCTGATAATATTTTTTTCATCTGGAGAAAGTCTTATTTACTTTTTTATTTTTTGGCTGGAATAAAAGATGTTTTTAATTTTTTTAAAACAATTTTGAGGTCAAAATGAATAACCCCTTTAAGCTATATATTTTTTTCGATAGTCTACAGAACAAACCATCAATTTACAATAACTTGCCTAATTACCCCAACCTGCCTAGTTAACCTAATTAACCTAGTTAAGCCTTTAAATGTCACTTTAAGCTGTATAGAAGTGTCTTGAAAATTATCTAGTAAAATATTCTTTACTGTTATCATGGCAAAGATTAAATAAATCAGTTATTAGATACAAGTTATTAAAACTATTATGTTTAGAAATGTGTTGAAAAATCTTTCCGTCCATTAAACAGAGATTGTGGAATAAATAAACAGGGGAGCTAATAATTCTGACTTCAATTGTACTTTCAGACCTTTATTTGTAAAAAAATAAAATAAACTTTTTACTATATTTTTCAATTTACGGAATCAAAAATTGAAGTATTGTACACTTTATTTAAAACAAAACATTTATTTAAAGTTCTCTGTAGATGCATGTTTAATTTATTACATGGACGTTGATTTCATAAAGGCCCAAAATTTATGTTGCTGAGATGTC
The DNA here is from genome assembly GCF_052040795.2 of Danio rerio. Taxonomy (NCBI): domain Eukaryota; kingdom Metazoa; phylum Chordata; class Actinopteri; order Cypriniformes; family Danionidae; genus Danio; species Danio rerio. The sequence continues at coordinate 26,911,478 of NC_141029.1, read as the reverse complement.
ATTCTAAGGTTCTGTCATTGTGGATGCTACTTTTTTCTTTTTCTTTAAGGTAATGTCTGTGTTGTCTTGTTCACTGCAGGAAGTTGCGCCTTATTGATGTAGAGGCCTTCCACAGTGAGGATGGGTCTATGGAGTTATCTGTCTTTCAGCAGTTAGTCAACAAACACATTGAACGTGCCACAGGCATCCTTCTCAACACGTAAGCACTCTCAGCTGTTTTCATACAGTATGCTTGTCAATGCATCATTGACCGAATGAATTAATCATCGCAACTATCTGCTAAATTTCGCTTACTACTCAATTTTGCAATATTCAGTTGTTCACAAATATTCAAGCTTAGGCGCTTGAATTCAACAGACCGTACCCTGCAAAAACAATCCAAATAATTTGTTCATTTTTTTCTTTCTTTTGTTCAAAAAAGTTGGATACCAGAAGTGCAGAAAATCTATCATCGTGGTAACAAGCGCAATCTGATCCCCAGCAACAGTAGTGTTGCACGACTGCAGTCTTTCTACAATTGTGTGGCCACACTCATGACCTCACAGCTCCAAAGCCTGGCACTTGAGTCTATGCAGGACTACACACACCTCATCGCCCAGAACCCTGTATGATCTCTTGTACTGCTGCATCTGAATCTCTGAACTTCCTTTCCTTTATGAAAATTTCATTTTTATATTGCTGTGTAACTTTTTAGAGCATCTTTTATTATTTATTTTTTTGTATCAAAGTAATGTTTTTTTTTCTTCTTCTTCATTTAAGCATTCAGTGCGTGTCTATGAGCATCCAGGGTTTGTCCTAAGACTGGTTCTGGACCAAAACACTATCAAATTTGAACCTGATTTCAAAGACTTTGAAGTAATTGTGCTAAATGTGTATAATGCGATGCTGAAATCCTTAAGTGTGATCCCTCGAGTGGAGACAAAGCTGTACTCAGAATGGGTAAACATATGTTTTTTTAATTTTATGTTGCATCTTGCTTGTGCGGTGTGGTTTGATAGCTAAAATATTAAAGGGATTGTATCACGAGGAATCAAATTGTCATTAATCTTTGGAGATCTTTGGAATAATTTCAAACACACTGTATGTTTTAGGATTCAAAATGTCCTCCCTAGTGTGCAATTTGTTGTTTAAAAGGACTAATTCTGAAACAGGAGTTAACATATATTTTATACACATATCCATACATAAACTTAGAGCAAATTATGAATGATATTGGCACAGAGAAAGTTTCTTGCTACTGTATAATCTAACAGAAATATCAGTGCAGTCTTCACTGTGATCCCTGCCAATTATATTTCATACATGTAATTTTTTGTATTCCAGCCTGGCCCAGAAACACACCATAGTCTAAAGCCCATCATCCTACCAGAGATCCTGGAGGCCCAGCAGGAGAAGGTCAGACGGGTAATACGTGCAGAAAGTGCTGAGCCTTTGAAACATGTCCATCTCTATGATAAGTATGCTCCGCTGGTGTCCCAGCTAGCTGAGGAGGATGTTGCTCAGTTTTTGCTGGAGCAGCACTCTTTCCAGGAGCTGATGATGGAGGTGATCCGCTACCAACAACTGGCTGATGAAATCCAATGCAGCACAGTGAAGGTACATGCAGCTATGTATATTCTACTAGCATTTCTTCACAGAAATATGACAGATTGAGAATATTTAGCATTTTGTTTTTTAGGTGGTGCGTTTGGGCATGTTTGAACTGCACTCCCATGATCTGGTCCGTGCCCTTGTAAAGCGAGCAGAGGGTCTTTTGCAGAAACTGGTAAATCATATGTTGCAGGGTCATCAGGAGTTCAATAACAAGTAAGTCACAGACAGATTGACGGAAATGTTTTGTCTGTGGCATTCTAATAATCTTGCTGATCTTTCTAGATTGTGTGAGGAATATGATACTATAGCAAATAAAGCCCTCAGAAGTCCATCAAACACAGAGGAACTCATGGAACTTAGGGTAACACTGACCGAGTTTTGTTCAAATGTAATACCTCTGCTTTTTGGTATGGTTGACAAAAAAGATATTGTTAAGTATGTTTTATGTTATTTGTTATTTATGCAATAGGCATATGTGGCAAAGGTGGAGGAAGAGGAAATTCTTCAGTTGGAAATGAAGCTCCAGGAGTCCAACAACAGGTTGTGTTTCTTGGTGGATTATGTCACATTCTCGCCTACAGACATTCAGCTGAACAGCAAGACCTTCCAGCGTCATGCACGCATGCCTTCCATCTTTGATCAGCACCGCCAGATTATCAAAGAGAAGACCGGCCAGTTCCAGGATGGCCTCAAGGTACTAGAGATACCACACGCCGGCTAATCAGCCATTACAGACAATGTCATCATGGCAACAGATCTACATACACAACAAGTCTTCACATTACACAACACTTTGTATATTAAACTGTATAGTGCATATTACAACAATGAAGAAATAAATATCCAGGCAAAAGCATGGGCCTTAATATTAAACTTCGTAACTTGTCAAGCTTTAAAAATTTTAAATTTAAATTGTGATGAACAACTGCACTTTGTTTGTTTACATGGACATCAATAATACGATTTTAATATGATTAAAAGTCTACTTTGTAAACAGCGATTTTTGATTAATTTAACCCAATTAAGGTTATAACTGAACTAAACAGAATGCAGATTAAGACATGTGGACTATGATGATAGCATTATTAAAGCTCGGTACAGACATGTAAACACCTTAATCAAACTATTACCGTTATGTAGGACTTTTTGTCGTGTTTTGCGACAGGATAGTCCATACACTATTCTCTGCACCTATCAAGTCAGTAAAGGACCACAGACATACACACCGCGAAATGCTGAGTTTTTTTTCTCCCATTCAGTGTGCGGAATGAAAATCCTTTAAAACAATACTCTTCCAGCAGTTCATACTCGCATCCAATATCTTGTTTATCAAGGGGGCATGCATGAAATGTTCCCGAATGAAAGTGAAAGTGCTAAAATGCAGTTAAAATCAACAAATTAAAAATGAAACACTCAAAATTACATGTTACACCGGAGGAAATGTGGAGTGCATGGTGAAGCAAAGATGTTAATCGAATTATGTGCTATAACGGGATCATGAAAGCAACTCTTGTAAACACCCTAATCATATTATTGTCTTATTCAGATTAAGGCACATAATTCGATTACTGATATCCATGTAAACGTAGTCGATATTGCACTAATGTGTGTAATAATCTCTGCTTTCTAATTATAGTTGAGGTGCGAGAGGATTTTGGAGGATATTAAAAGCTATGAACAGCAAGTGGAGGAGTTTGTGAACTTTGGTGACCTCTCTGAGCTCAACAAGTATCTGAAAAAAGCCCAGTCCCTCAATTCCAAACTGGAATTGGTTATGGAAAAGGTACAAAGCATTTTGATTGTGTTTAGCTGATTTATCATCCATTTTCAATTTTGTTTTTGGGATATTAAATAAATAAATGAAGGATGGAAACACTAATATGCGAATAAAACTCTAAAACCTCTTAGCTGAATCCACGGAATTGGCTCTATCACTGTCTCTCCACTACACCTATAGCTGGTGTGTGGTGAGCGCACTGGTGCCGTTGTCCTGTGGCTGCCGTAGCATCATCCAGGTGGATGCTGCACACTGGTGGTGGTGTGGAGAGACCCCTCTCATGATTGTGAAGCGCTTTGGGTGTATGGCCATACACAATAAATGCGTTATATAAATATACATTTCTTACTTACATAGCTGGAAGGTTGATGGAGGAAGTACAAAGACGTGCATATAAACAGTGATAGTAAGCCCATTTACTGAATAAATTCCTGTCCAGTAGAAGGAAAACCTATTGTTCATGTCATCCTGATGCCAAAGCCTAGTCACAGTGCAGTAAAAATGTAAGTTAAAATCCAGTTTGTCAACTGGATTTGTCAAAGTGTCTTAGAAATTCTCTGAGAAAAGCTGCTCTTTTCAATGCACCTCCAAAAATTAAACTAATGCACTGTCCTATCTTTCAGATCAGAGGCATCAACCAGGAAGAGGAAGCCTTTGACTGGCCTGTCTCTCAGTATCCACAACGCAAAACTGTTCAAGACCAACTGCTCCCTTATCTGCGGCTCTATGAGACGGCAGCTGAGTTTCAGAGCCAGCACCATCAGTGGGTGACGGGCCCACTCACAGCCGTCAACCCAGACAAAGTGGAAGTTGATGTGGGAAACTACAGCCGTGGCCTATACAAGCTGGAGAAAACCTTTCAGGACTTGCCCAAACCTCTTCAAATTGCCACCTCTGTGAAGGCAGAAGTTGAAGCCTTTAAGGAACACATTCCTATAGTGCAGGTGCCATACACAGATATCATTCTTTCTTTTTTTGAGGATGTTGGAGAAATCTATTGAATGTTTATCGAGGGTAAAATATACCAGACAGTGCCTTATTCTTATTTCTAGCTGAAAACCTTATAAATTAGCCAAATATTTAATAAATAAACATGTAAGAGGCTGAATTCTGCTACTCTTTCTTGGGAATTTTGAGAGTACAGACTGCATATTGTCCTGCTCATTAATTACAGAGATGATTTGTTTCGGCAGGTGCTTTGTAACCCCGGTCTGCGCGAGCGCCACTGGGAGGCCATGTCTGCAGTTGTTGGTTTCCCTCTCAAGCCCTCAGAGGAGGATGCCTGTGTGGCCCACTTTCTTCCCCTACATCTGGAAGCTCATCTCTCTGCCTTTGAATCCATCAGTGAAGGGGCTAGTAAGGAGCACGGACTTGAGAAGGCCATGGAGCGCATGGTCAGTGAATGGGCTGGGATGGAGTTCACCCTCCTGCCCTATCGTGAAACGGGGACCTCCATTCTGTCCTCATTGGATGAGGTCCAAATGCTGTTAGACGATCATATTGTCAAGACTCAAACCATGAGAGGCTCACCATTCATCAAGCCGTTTGAGGCTGAGATACGGTGAGGGATAGGAAATAAGTGTCTGTACTTCCCTTTATTAAATGTTTTTCAGTTCCTGGCTTTACATTTGCAGAGAACAATATGCTTATTTAATGTGGCCGCCCTTTTAAAAAACGAATGCGAGGCTGCGGTGGGAAGAAACCTGGAAGTATAGCATCAGCACTGTACACTGCAAAAAATGCTTTTCTTACTTAGATTTTTTTGTCTTGTTTCTAGTCCAAATATAAAAGTTCTCAAATCAAGAAGCATTTTCTACACAAGCAAAACATATTGTCTTGTTTTAAGAAATGATATGCCAAAATGAAGTGAGTTTTTCTTTAAATCAAGCAAAATAATCTGCCAATTGGGTAAGCAAAATTATCTTGTTTTTCGATTTGTGATAATATTATTTTGCTTACCTCATTGGCAGATTATTTTGCTTGATTTAAGGAATCTAAGTAAGAAAAGCATTTTTTGCAGTGTAAACATTGCAACAACATGCTGTGGACTACAAACCTCCATCTGTTGCTGCAGTTTCAAAGTGCAGATATGGTGTAAACATCACAAGATCATTCAGTTAAGTTTAATTTAAACAATTCAAAGCATATTAAGCGTAAAACAAAATGATAACCTCTTAAAGAGTAATAGAGCTTAAGTGTCCTCCTAGGCTTCAGTTCATGGAACCAGGTAAACACTTCCCTGCTTCAGCCTATGTAATGCAGTGAGCAATAAAACAGTGCAGTCCTCTGTAGCACACCCTCATAATAGTGTTGTCCTGATACTGAAATTTAAAGACGTCAATTTCCTGCTAACATTTAAGCGCTGTTGAGTGCGTTCTTAAACACAGCTGAATTGCCATAGTATTTACCAGTGCTCAACATGAATGACTATGATTAGCTGTGAAGGCTATCAGTTCACTGCTCTTCATCGAGGGTAAATACAAATGCACAGACACTGGAGCGTTTTAAAGCTGCGAAAATCAGACATTATATTAAATGTTAGCGGGAAATTAACATTTTAAGTACCAAAAATCAGTATCGTGACAAGTCTAATATAGTGAAAGAATCAGTTGATAAACTTGAGTTTGATAAATGGCATCTAAAACATGTGTTTGGGAAAGAAAATGCTGTCTAGGCAAGGCAAGTTTATTTATTTAGCACATTTCTTATACAGTGGCAATTCAAAGTGCTTTACATAAACTGCAATAAAAGAGAAAAGTATGAAAATAAAAAAAAAACGGTGTGTGTAACCGGATAGAAACCTATGTTTAGAATTCTAAAATGTAAGGTGCTGCATGGCGCTACGCGGCGCGTCGCTGAGCGGCGCATCTGGTGTGTGACCCCCTTTAGAGGCAAGGTACGCATTCACCTTGAGAACCTAGTGCCATTTCTCTTAACTAGCTGAAAATGAGGTCCGATATCCTTTTTTATTTTCACTATCCTTTCAGAATGGATCTTCGGGTCACTCGGAAAGTGGTGAAATGATACATTTGTGACACTTTCTATTCACTGATAAAATATACACCCAGGCACACAGACGCAAATGCCGTTCCTGTGTGACTCTAGGCGATACTTCCAGGTTTCTTCCCAACGCAGCCTCGCTTTCACTTTTAAAATGCCGGCCACCGGAAATTAGTCTATAGGGCCCCATGAGTGTTTATTTTACAAGCATGCAACACTTATATACAAATAGAATTGTGAATTTGTGAACATATCCCTTTGTTAAAATCGCCTAGTGAAACAAATGTCCGCCATTGTGCCAAATGGATTTGAGCAAAGTAATAATATAGTTATAATAAAATAGTTATAATGCCTATAACATTAGCATTAGCGTATCATGAGAATATGGTTCAGCATGGTATGATTACTTAATTATTTCCAAACCTTGTTCCTGAAGGCTCACCAACAAACACACCTGAATCTACTCCTCAGAACATAAGAGGAGACTCCAAAACCTGAAGTGAATAGGTCAGATAAGGGAGACTTACTGTTGGTGCTGTTGGATTCAAACTTATTTCTCCATGGGTTCTTTTAGATATAGAACTCACAATTGGTCACATTTTGCAGCACCTTATTGAAAAGAGACCATAACTATGTCAGTGAGCCTGGATTGGTTCAGAATGGCATCATTTATATTAATCCTATTTATATTAATCCAACCTGGTGTTGCGAAGGAGCATTAAGCTATTTGTCCAGCATATACATATACGTATACATACACACTGAATATGATTATGTCTGTATCTATGCATCTTAGAGACTGGGAGGATAAGCTGCTTTTACTTCAAGAAATTATGGACGAGTGGTTGAAGGTTCAAGGCACATGGCTTTACCTTGAACCCATCTTCAGTTCCCCAGACATCATGGCTCAGATGCCAGAGGAGGGACGTCGCTTTACTGCTGTCGACAAAACCTGGAGGGACACCATGAAACAAGTCAGCTTGGTGAGTTACAAAATATACCACAAGTTTGGGTTTGTTTATATCAAGAAACTCTTTGGAGAAGTTCCTGACATACCTTTTGTGTAAAACTGTAGTGTTTTCATGACAAATGAGATGGCTATGAGACACAAACCCAGACACAGTCACTCATCTAGAGACTCTTCAGCAAGTAATTGGCAACTGCAGTCTCGGTGCGATGAAAAACATCAATATCTGTTGTCCTTCTCTAAACGGAAAAAAGTAGCTTGGCTGTACCGTCAAATAGATATTATGGATTTTGTTTGGAGGGACTCAAATCTGGGGGTGTGCAGAGAACAAGGTCGCTGATCAGAATGAGGCAAGCTCTCTCCCTTCACAAGGTTTGAGAAAGTGTGTCTCTGTACTAGATAAAAATATATATTTTTTTTTAAAGAGTTTAAAGACATAAATTAATCACACTATGTGCTGAAAGTTCTAATATAGTCTCTAAAGTTCTATAAGCTTGACCATGTAAAAATAATTTATATATACCATATCTGAAGCTGCTCTGTTGAATAGCATGTTGTTGAAAATCAGTGCTGTGCTTAATTTTCCAAACTGTAATATCAACATGTCCACTAGGTGTCTCTCTTCATCTGCGGTACCCACAGAGCTGTTTGCCGTCTCCAGACTGTATTTACCCTTTTCTAATGCATTTCTAACTTTTCCCATTTGACAGAAACTGAGATAAACATTCTGTAATTAAATTCAAAATTCTGGGCTTCTTTAAGGATGTTTTCTTTTTGAATAATTCCTACACCACTCAACGATTTCCTCATAATGAACCATAAATGGCTCTTCTCGGAAAAGCAAACATATATTATTTCAGCTGGGAGGCAGGTGCTGTTGCTTGTTCTTGCTGGATTCTTGAGCAGCAGTACATAAAGAAAGGTATGCTTATGATATCAGATTCAGTAGAGTGTTTGGGGGAAACATCAGCATAGATGCAGATCTAAGCCCAGTTTATTTTTTTTCTTTGTAAGGTTAGTTCACTTCAAATTGAAAATTCTCTCATCATTCACGATCATGTCATTCCTAATCCATAAATAAATCAAAGATGACGTTTTTTTTTTTCCAAATTGAACCTCTCAAATTGAACCTCTGCTCACCAAAAACACTTTAAAACCATGAAAGTTCATAGGGTTGTGGAGCCCTGTGAAATCATGAAAATTTGGCCCACTTGTTTTAAAAAACAAACACGGTGGCCCAGTGGATAGCACTATTGCCTCACAGCAAGAAGGTCTCTGGTTTGAGTCCCTGCTGGGCAAGTTGGCATTTCTATGTGGAGTTTCATGTTCTCTCTGTGTTGGTGTGGGTTTCCTCTGGGTGCTCCGGTTTCCCCCACAGTCCAAAGACATGTGGTATAGGTGAATTGAATATACTAAATTGGCCATACTGTATGTGTGAATGAGTGTATGGGTGCTTCCCAGTACTTGGTTTTGGCTGGAAGGGCATCCGCTACATAAAACATATGAAATAGTTGGCGGTTCATTCCGCTGTGGCAGCGCTTGATGAATAAGGGACTAAGCTGAAGGATATTGAATGATTAAACTTAAGATACATGTATAAAGATTTTGTAATTTTTTTTGTAAAGTTTACTACAAATTATTGTAAAATATCGTAAATGAGATTGCGTGTTTGATAAACTAAAATAAATATATATATAAACAAACATAACAAAAACACATCTGAGAAATGGTCACAATAAATATGTTTTGGAGAAATCCACTGGGCCTATAAGGGACAGGGCCAGAGGTGACCACCTGTATTACATGTTGGACAGGTCAGCACTGCTTCAAAATGTTTATAAAGCAGTGTCGAACTAAACCGTGGCCTTTGGGGGAGCCCTTTTTTTCTAACCCGTGGGGGGGTCGCTTTGATCTTGAGAGTCCCTTGCCACATATAGGCTATAAAACACACAGGATCCCTGTCCTTAAACAGCAAAGTATAAACAAAAATCTATAAATATAAAACAAATATTTATATAATTGTAACTAATGTTACAAAGTAGGCCAAATGAACAAAACACCACGACAGATTCGGTTTACTTTCTCGCTAAAAAGTTTTGTTTTTTCCATCAATTAACTTTTTTTGACCTTTGAAAATATCTTTTGAGGGATTTTATTTTTTATTTCATCCTTGTCTAATTTTACCTGCAGTGCTTTTGTGACGGGAAAACATTCATTTATATTAAATCAACAAACACGAATATGTTTCACTTAACATCAAAAAATATAACCTCGTTATACAGCCTATCATTTTTCTATTCGCTCTATAAGATCAAGATGATGACATTAAGGACAGCATATGCTTTTTTATTTTACATAGACCTATAGAATATCATGGGATCTCACTTTTCACTCTAGTATAACATAATCGCGAATTGAAAAATGAAAGTAGCACCATTGAAAAGGGTTTCCTTTTTGTCAAGTTGTCCAACATGTTTACAGCAATGTCACAGTGTTTAAAAAAAGAACATTGTATTGGTCTACTGTATGAAGCAAATGAAACGAAACACAACGTCACATCATGTGTTTCGGGAAATGAATAAGCAGTGTCTCAACATCCATATGAAAGCATCTGGCTGTCAGTCTTTGACATGACTGGACTTTGCTCCTCAGCGCTCCCACACCTTGATGCTCATAACAAGAATAGCATCTGTAGTTACCTTTTTTTAAGTGAGGTGTAAATCTCCGTCATGCATGAATGAATTATATGTTTGCACTTTTACACGTAATAATCCATGATCACATTACACAATTAATACTGAAACCGCAAGTCAAAATAACACATTGTCAATATCTCCCCAAAACTTCACAAATCATGTTTTCAGGCTCCCCCTAACTCACACCCTGTTCATAAAGGATAAAAAGGAGTGAATATTAATTAAGTGGTTTAATCCAAGAATTCCCAATGGACTCTATCACTTTATATGATGTTCAAATTAAAATTTGGCGTTAATTTACATTTAAATAAACGTGACTTCACCCATACCTTTTTAATACATGGAAACAAACCTTACTGGTTTTTGTTTATTGAGCTTCCTGGGCCAATACTGTATATATTGTGAAGCCATTTCATGACTACAATCTCAACAAGTCTTGGTTTAAAATGCTCAAATGCCTTTTAATTTCTTATCAATTTATAAAAAATTAAAGCATCAAACCTTGGAGTGAACAGACTTACAGTGAAGGGTAAGAAATCTCTCAAATTTAATCAAATATATTTTAACTGTTTAAAAAAATAAACAATTCCTTTCGGGTTTGGAATGACATGATGGTGAGTAAATGATCACAGAATTCTCATTCTAGGACGAGCCAACCCTCTAAGTCGGGATCAGGGACATATGAAGCTATTCCGCAATTTAAAGGCTACTGTAAATGATAAGGAATGCATTGATGAAGAAAACACGATCAGCAAGTGTGAATATCTGGATCTGTTGAGCAGCCCACCTGCATGTTTCTGCACCCTGTGAAAGGAAGCGGATGATTTTCAGCATCTCTTCATTCAAGCGCATCCTGGCAGCACTCACCCTGCCGCTCTAATGTAATTCAGTGTGACGGAGGGAGAGAATCATTAAAAGAGTAATTGGCATAAAAACATCCCCTCTCTCTTTCATTACAGTCATCCAATAGTGTCTTTTCATGTTTTAAAAGGGTAATTTTGTGTAGGCTTTGGTTATTAACAACCCCTCATTACTTCCTCTCAGTCTCTGTCAAGTAACTCAGGCTGTTTTTGTCATCCAAAAGTGATCGTTAAACTTCAATCTCAGTTCGTGAACGTGAAGTCTAGTCAGCGTGGGTAATAGAAAATCAATAGCAATCCGAAAAGGGGAAAAAGCAATTATTATCTCTTTACAGGTGAGCAGCATCTGTGAGGGGTGGAGAAGGAAGGGAACGTGGTATCCAATTGTTTCCTTTCTTTCTAATGAAGGAAATGGCCTTCAAACAACCTTTGGAGGAACGTTTGAAAATCATACAGCCAATGATGAGTTTTCCTAGTGGGAGACCCCTTTCATAAATGATCTCTTTTCTAAAAGTTGGAATATACGGTTATGAATATAATCTTTTCATCACTGGATTTGAACGTTGAGAGCAGCGAATTAAAAAATGTTAGGGTATTTCTTTACCTATGATTTGCAGGCTCAGGAGCTGAGCTTGAAAACTTCTCAGCGATCTGTCTGATATAGCCAGCTACTGACAAAAATATACTTTACTGGTCTGTTAAATTATTACTGATGTTCTTGGTATCGAAATGTTTCCTCATACATGCAGTTTGTGATTTTCTTGATTATTACATTTCAGCATATACTTTGCTTGAGCTGCCTTAAATAAGGCCTTGACATTTGTTCTGAAGAGGTGTTTAAAAAGTTTGAATCCCACAGATTTATAGTAAATTGAAGGCAAAACCCATTCAACCCATGTTCTGGACCTTTTTACAAATGAAATCAAAACTAACCATATGATTTTGTTAGCTGACATAGCTTTGTGGTGGATAATCTGTGCATGTCATTAAGAAAAAGCAAAATAGTTTAGCCTCGTAATTTTTACAGTTAAACTTTCAATTATGTCTGTCTGAGGTATTTAGTATGGTTAACATACTTAACCACACCCCTCCAACTGTCAACTTTGACAACAGAAATGATGAGAAAGACGTGTCTGATATGCCGAGTTCAGACTGCACAATTTTCAAAGTTGTCACATCACAGATGTTTTTACACTGCATGACTATCTGGGCTAGTGTTTCGTCGCTGCTTTGTTTACACTGCAAGATCGATCGGCGACAGGTGATTTTACACTGTATGACTTTAGAATCATCAACAACTTTGTCCAAACTACGTCTCACAACTGAAGTGACATGGAAACAACATGAGGTCATCTAGTATATATTTTGTTAATAACTACATCATAAGAAGAAAAATGTACTTATTTTGCTCACCTGGCTTTGAAGGGAATTAGCAATTTCTCCTCAACTTTTTTCTTTTTCCACCCGGTTGTGGTATTGATCAGAAGACACGTCAATCAGACATGGGTGCTCCTGACAAATTTACACTAGTTTTTTCTCCATTTTTGGGGTCCAAATAAACTGAAAATAAGCACTTTTAACTTCTCCTCAACCTCCCGCTGACCTGCAGATACCCAAACTAGAGGATGCTGCTCTATCATTGGCTGAAGTTGTTTTCAATCAGAACACATTTCACACGGCATGATTTGAATTGTTGATAGCTCCAGATAGCATGCCAAATATCTCACAGGTGTAGACGACTCATCTGCGATTCTCTCAGATGGCGTCTTTGATAGTTCATACTGTGTAATTGTTACTCATGTACACAAGCACCGATTTGCAAGTGATTTTAGGCATTTGTTGGCGATTTCTCAAAACCTGTCGGCGAGTCAAAATCAGGGCTATATTCTTCTCCTAAAACCCTTTTCCCAATCTTCCTGAATTAAAATACAGTGGTCCCTGTGTAATCGCGGGGGGTTCAGTTCTAAAAATAGCCCGCAATTGGTGAAATCCGCAAAGTAGTCCGCTTTATTTTTTAGAATTATAATAGATGTTTTAAGGCTGGAAAACCCCCACTACACTATTTTCTCAGATAGGCATTAACATTTTCACACTTTTCTCTCTTGTTTAAACTCTTCTGTAACTTCTACCCTCCTTTACTTTGTCTAGAAGTCCAGCTTTTTGTGCAATGGTTAGCATCTTCCTCTGCCTTTTGGGTGCATCCATGGGTGCCTTTGATAGTGCAGAATGTTTTGTCAACATTATGTTGTTAACATTATTATTTGTTGAGGAGAAATCTTGCAAACATATAGTCTAACACTTTAGAGTCACACTACTAGCGATCAATGATTTATGTAAATTTGGCTAGCTGAACACATTCTGTACTTTACAGGAGACAGGGCACAGAGGAGATTGATTGACAATGATCTACAGCCAATCAGGAAGCAGAACACAATGTACTAATCAGAATGTAGAACACAATCGCTGTAAAAAAAAAAAAGTCAAAACTGCAAGACCGCGAAAGGTGAACCGCATTATGGCGAGGGACCATTGTACCTACTTTACTACATCTTATCATCTCGCAGTGGAAAAAACAAGCCACACCCCCACTGTTTTCTCATTTAATATTTTGTTTCTCTAGGAACTGTGTCACAAAATGGGTTACAAAAAAACTTTAAGGCCAATTCTTGGCCAATGGTGTCTGTTGCAAGCCACATAGATAATGTACAGTTTAGCACTGATACTGTATGTGGTGCTTACCATGCTACAGTCAGATAAAACCAAACATTGCAATTCCCAGTCCAGTGCTGTTCACAATAAGTGATACTAGAACTGGCAGCTTGCATAAACTGCCAGTACTCTCATCTGTTCTCTTTCAAGATCAAAATTGAAACTGAAACCCTTGATTTTCTCTCTCTTTCCTGCATGCAGTCTCTCTCTCTTGTGCACATTTTTGCATACTGTATTTAGAAATACAGAGCGCTATAGTGCAACATTATTACACTGCTCAATGGGACTGCCGGTTTCCGCTTCCCAGCTCCCTTTGAGAGCAGCAAGAGAGCTGCTTCAGCAAACTTCCAAGAGAACCAGATTTAAAACAAGACAAAAAGAAAAGGAAAAAAACACTGATATAAGCATTCCCCTCAACTACTTTTTTGTTTGATGAATCAGGATCCTTCAATTTTTTTCAAAAACATATAAGTATATAAGAAAGAGTGTTTTCTAAACCTGAATAAGTCATGTAAATGAATAAAATCTTAATATTCCAACGGCATATTCATGATAGTTGTACAAAGAATTGTATGATCAATGAGTCATGACTTAATTTTTTTTAATGTTAATTTAACTTTAAACTTAAGTTTTTAAGGCAATACGGCGGTTAGGCAATATAACGCGGTTTGAAAAGGTCAAGGTTTTAAAACCGCTAAAATTACTATACTATTCCTACAGTATGTGTTAGATTTTTTAGGAAAACAGTACCTCCAGCAGAGAAGATATCTAAAGATGCTGTTTTAAATTGTCAAGAAATTTGTGTTTTTAAAACTAATAAAGACTGCAGAAATTAATGATTCATTTGAATTATATGGTCTGACATGTTTACTGCTCCAAAATGTTTTAAATGTTTCTCAGAATAAAATATTTCATGTTCAAAAGGAAAACAAAAGTTTTTGCCTTTTACCTAGATGTTTACATGAACATATTTTAGAGCAGTAATCACAATACCGTCAAACCGTGATATTTTTATCCAAGGTTATCATACCTTCAGAATCTTATACCGGCCCATGCCTAGATTGCGAATTTGGATTTTTTGCATCTCCAATCTATGTAAACCTGAAACCAATATAACTCTCGATATATTTGCATTTTTTACTTGACATTTCTCACTTTCTAGCGTAGGCCTATTTCTCTTCATGGGTACATCTCTGCTGGATTTCACTGTTTCTGCCTGCGCCTCTTTACCTTGTTCGATATCCTCCAAGTCCATATTTTCAAGGCAGCTACACATCTCCATAGAAGAGGCTGATGTAGATGGTTCATCCCTACTGTCGCTTGACTTCTTTAAAGTGCTAGTTTTAAACCAGGTGTTGATTTTAATGAATATATAGTAAGCGAAAAAAAATTACGAATATACTATTACTATGCTATTGTGACACACACGTGAAATTGTGAGATGAGTGAGTATGCATAGGTTGTAAATTACATTGTAAAATTAAATTAAATTAAATTTGTAAATTTTTTTCTCTTTCATTGAATTTCTTTTTTCTCAAAAATATGACATGTGAAGTTTACCCAAGATAAATGCATAAAAATGATAAAAGATAACATTTTCCACCATTACAAACATTCTCTTGCGCACCCCTGGTGGTCAGACTGCACACCCCTAGGGGTGCACGCACCCCAGTTTGAAAACCGCTGGTGAAGCGCTGACATTTATGGATAAATGTCACTGTACTTACAAGTATTTTCTGATGCATTCATTCTGTCCCTAACATATGTTTCTTTCTTAGGACAAGCATGTCCTGGCAGTGGTGGCCATCGAAAAGATGCTAGACAAGATGAAACACAGTAACGAGTTACTGGAACTCATTCTAAAGGGTCTGAATGAATACTTGGAGAAGAAAAGACTCTATTTCCCCCGCTTCTTCTTCTTGTCCAACGATGAGCTGCTGGAGATCCTCTCTGAGACTAAAGATCCAACCAGGTACCGATAAGCTTTGCAAAGTGCTCAGTAATGACAGTCTGATTGATATTTACCATTATTTTCCAAACTTGGAAACGCTGATAGAGTTGTCAGTTAATTAATGTTACTTTCAATTTCAGTGGTGTTATGGCATTTCAATAACTATCACTTGATTATTATGTAAACAAATGCTCAAAAATTTACAGTTGAGTTTTTTTGTTGTTGTTGTAAGTCTCAATTTATTTACTATGATGGTAGACTTCTTCAGCTTTCATTGGACCATCATTATAATTGTTTTATTATTGTTAAGGATTTTTTAATTACAGGGACTTTAATTAACTTAAACCAACTTTAAACAACTTATAGACTTTGATCATTTCTTTCCCCCCATTATGAAAGTAAATAGATGTGTTTCCACTGTCGCAAGAGCCATGCAAGCCAGGGTTAGTCGCGTTTCCATAGTCACTTCTGGGGTCTAATCAGGCCAGAGCGGGACTTTTTCGGGGTCAGCGGCCAACCTTTATCGGTTCGCCGAATACCTTGTTGCTAAAGCAAGCCAGCTGGTGCTTCAGGGCGGAGTGAAAGCTGAGGCAGAGTCTGCAAGATGGTGTGCTGCTGTCATTACACTAGTTTTCCCATCACGCATGAGTACATGTGCCAATAAATAAATAAGGGAAAGAAAAATATAGCTACTGGTTAGTTCAAAATATTCTATAAAACACCTTAGACCAGGGTCTTTTGCTTACGATCGCCCTTATGTTTCCCTTTTAAATATAAGGCTGTTGCATAAAGTAATAATTAGTTTTAATTTGATAAGTGATATTTCTTTGCTGAGTCCTTCTTGATGTTTCAATGAGGCATAATAATTTTTACACCATAATAAACACACAGCCACCAGTAACTTTCAGTTACTCAAAGTCGAGAGTTTTTGTCAGGCTTAAAAGGTGTGTTTGAGCATGAAATGTGTGTGTTTAGATGCATGCATGTGTGTAAGACCGGCCAAAAGAGCGCTCGCTTCACATCTTTGTCTTTGCCACAAGCGGTTGGGTTTCTGTAGCTATATTCTACTGAAAACATTTTAAGAATTACAAATATCAGATAAAGGCTAATAAACATATTAAACAATAATAATAATAAACAGATAAAACAAATTAAATAATTAAACTAATATAAACCAAACAAAAGCTATAACAATTTAGGTAAATACAATGCAAATAAATTAAACCATTTAAGCGATTTTGAACTTTCATTTTACAAATCTGATAGATAGATTTTAGATATAGAAATAGATTTTAGATATTTTCTAAAAATATACAACGAAGTAGTTTTAAAATATTATTTATAAAGTATTTGGATACAATGATATTAATCAAATCGTGCAGGGCATTTTTGGGTGTGCAAAACTTTCAGAAGACCAGGCTAGCTTTCAATTCCTTTCTGTCATCCAGTCCTGCACTGCTTTATAATTGTATTGGGATAAACTGCATGTAAAAATATGTTCTATGACCTTAAACAAATGTTTCTGTTTTTGTATGACGTGGTAACATTTAAATATGTAATATTAAATGTAGAGCTTTATTAGAAGAATATTCATTATTTTAATTCATATATATGCTTTGGGTATTTTGGAAAGCGAGCTCACCTATATAGGTCTATATTTTATTACTGAATGTCCTGAAACACTTGCGGTTTCCTTTACTTAAGATAACTGAATAATATGCAACATCCTTAATTTATTTTCTTAAAAAACAGGGAAATACCTATTAAGTGTCGTACAGCCTACTGATAAATTCTCTCCAGGGCATTTAGGCTGAAGGTTTGACGACATCTGCCGAAACAAGGATGTTATAAAAAATGTTTTATGCAGAGTTATTAACAGATAAATTCTGTGGTTTTATATTATGGATGGTGTGTTGGGTCATCCTTTCGTTAGTGGCGATACCACTAGATGTACCATGCCAACTATTGGTTGGCGAGTAAACAAATAAAATGAATGAAAATACACAGGCCTATGCATATAGACATATAATGTAATGACGTACAGTAACGTGTAATTTGCT
Source organism: Danio rerio (assembly GCF_052040795.2). NCBI lineage: Eukaryota > Metazoa > Chordata > Actinopteri > Cypriniformes > Danionidae > Danio > Danio rerio. Next base: position 26,893,865 of record NC_141029.1, on the reverse strand, counting down.
TGGTTCGCTTGTTTCCATTTTAATCCTTTCGTGATGATACAATGATGTGCTTTATCTGCCTGATTCCTGCTGAACTGGGGCGGGTTGTGTAAAATTTGATTTGTGGGGCATTCTGGGGGCGGGATTTGCATGCTGCGCTGCAAGTTATTGGCCTGACAGTGGAAACTAAACATAATTTCGGCCTGACTGCTCAACCTCCTGGGCATTCGGCCCGACCCAGGCCCATAAAAGCCCTGGCTCGCACTCAGGGGCGCCCCCAAGGGGCCACCCCTGTGGCCACGCCTTTGGCCACCCCAATATAATTTTGCTGTTGACATTATGTACTTATAAATTCACAACGTTTAAATAAATAAAATGCAGCCACTAAATTATTGTTGGTGTTACTGACGTAGCTGATTCATTGTCTTTCCCCCTTAGTGCTGGTTCAATGCTGAATGCTGGTGAAAGCAAACTGACGCATGCGTGCAGAAAACCACTCACGCACTCCTGTGTGAATACCGGTTGGTTGTTTGCATGCACGCTGACAAAATACGCGCCGCTCATGCGCCATGAAACGGAGTAACAGCCTTTTGTGCAGAGGTGAAAGTCGACTAAAGTTTATATAATATGATGATGATGATGATGATGATGATGTTACTTTCACTAAGCATGCCTTTAAAGCAGAAAGGAGGGATAATGAGTCAGGGAGGTAAGACTTGGCCATGATCTGGTCTAAGACCACAGATAATTCTATAATACATTTTTTGTATTCTTTAGAATTGTCATAAATAATTTTCATCCAAAAGGTTTCTTAAGTGATCTTGGCATATCACTCCAGTTGTTGTTTTCCAGTAATATTTAGGATTGATTTCTTTTATTTATTCAGAATAATAATTGTATAATAATATTAATTGTATTTATTTAAAATAAATATAAATAAATTGTTATATTTATTGAACAAATCTAACAATTCAAGGGAGGTGGGGTGTATAGGGTGGTTCGCCCAGGGTGTCATTTAAACTAGAACCGCCACTACCCTTCCCGATCGTCGTTGACAGCATGCACACACCTTCAATAGACAGCAATGGCAATTTAATATTTACCTTAAGGTACAGTATATCAATAGAAGAAGCTGCATTAATAAAATGGCTCAAAAAGTAATATGGATAAATGATATTATTAGGTATAGTGAGTGTGTATAGTAATGCCTTTTTGTTTCAGTTTGATCATTTGTTTGGGTAATTAATAAACTCATTATTCTTTCATTCATTTTCTTTTCGGCTTAGTCCCTTTATTAATCCAGGGTCGCCACAGTGGAATGAACTGCCAACTTATCCTGCATATTTTAACACAGTGGATGCCCTTCCAGCAGCAACCCATCATTGGGAATAATAAACTCATTAATCTTCATGAATTTTAGACATGGTATATACCGTATGATGTACAATAAAAGCACGTAAAAAGTTATTTATACAGTATATATATATATATATATATATATATATATATATATATATATATATATATATATATATATATATATATATATATATATATATATATATATATATATATATATATATATGAAAAGTGTTTTAAACTAAACATAGATTTTTATTTGGTTTGCACATGTACTTCCTGAATTACTTCAAGGAATAAATAGCAATATTTCAAGAAGAATTAATTAAATGAATAAAAACTACATTATTACATTTACCAAAAACAAAAATATAACATTACACTGAATTTATAATTTTTTTTGTGTGCCACCCCAAGATTTGGTGCGGCCTCTTCTGGCCACCCCTAAGAAAATTTTCTGGGGGCGCCACTGCTCGCACTGGCCCGACAGTGGAAATGCGGCTAATGAGTACTTGCAACCACCATTCTTCAAAATACCTTCTTTTTTGTTCACCAGAAGAAAGAATCTCATAAAGGTTTAAACAACAAGAGGAAGAGTAAAGGGCATAGTTTATTCAAAATTGAATATTTATTTACTTTATTCTACTTTAGTTTCTTTTTACTGAACACTAAAGAAAATATTTTAAAGAAAACCTGTAACCTTTCTATGACATTCATAGAAAGAAGGAAAACCAAATACTATGGAAGTCAAAGAAAAAAGCCAAACAGGTTTGAAACAAGTAAAGGTGAACTCATTCATTAATTAAAAATTCTAAAAATGTCAAAAAAATAAATGTCTTTACTGTCAGTTTTGATAAATGAAAGTATTAAATTTCTTTATCATCCACAACTTTTAAAGAGGTGTATATAATGCCATTACAACTGTAATCGAGCCTCTTTTGTCCGAATATTAGGCATCAAAGCATCCATATCGACTGTAGGCTATTGATCATTCTGCTTGATCTATATCTACTGGTGCTGTTACAACAGTTGCTGCGCTATTGGATATGTCAGAATTCTGTGGGTTTGCACTTTTAGTGTGGTGTGTGTGAGCTACAGTAATTTCACACTTTCTCCACATCCTCAAAGGAAAAGAGGCTTTTCTGGAAACAATGTGATTTATAGGCTTGAGGAATATTGTTTGTCAGCAGTTAACGGGATCTGATTTTGAAGGTTTCTGTTTTCAATATTCTTGCTGCTTGTGATCCACTTTGTTGATGGATTGCTCCGTAATAAGGCCAGGCTGGATGACTGCATGTCGGAAAGAACTATGTTAGCTCAGTCTGTTCTATATCAATTATTCCAAAAACGTAAGCTGATGCAAGTTTGGGTCAATTATTTTGACATGCAGCACTGTTACGATTTCTTTTTGTGAATTCCCATAAAGAGTAACTGGAAGTGAAGCTATCGCTACAATTTGATTTATCAAAAACAAATTGAATATACAACTATGGAAAAATTTATAATTTTTGTTTTGACTTAGTTTGTTTTGTATCGATGTCATTTCTTACTAATTAAAAAATATATGTATATTTTTTGCATAAAATAACAAAAAGTGAAAGTACCATATTTTTAGCTGTTTATATTCATTTTAAGACCTAGGTTTTTAAAAATATCTTAAATTATTTGGTCGAATAACCTTGACTTTTCAATCACATCAAAATAAAGACTTTATACTCGAAATTACAATCTTTTTACTTCAAATTGTAATGAAATTTAATATAAATATACACTACCTGACAAAAGTCTTATCGTCAGTCCCAGTTGTAAGAGCAACAAATAATAACTTGATTTCTAGTTGATCATTTGGAAAAGTGGCAGAAGGTAGACTTGTACGATGAATCATCTGTTGAACTGCATCCCAATCATCACAAATACTGCAGAAGACCTATAGAGGAATTACCATGTTTGTAAACATTTATGATGCACGCGCAGCGAGGTTGCAGAAAAAAACGGGAGCGCTAGCATTTACAGCAAAGGAGTGACATTCGATGCAGTACAGAGTTTGTTGTTGTCTCAGAAATTAGTTATATTGATTACATATACATATTACATATATATATATATATTATTTACATAATGCTTTCAGCGTATTATAACAGCTTGTCACCCAGTGATAAGCACAGTTGTTCTGCAAAATAAACATTAAAGTGAGCGGCGTTCGTTTAACAGGTTCAATTGTGATAGCACCCTCCCAATGAGTATTGAATAAGATGAAATGGCCAAGCATCCAGCCCGAAATATACAATCTTATTAAAGCTCCAAGTGTTTTTACAAGATAGAGAAGTTAAAGGCCTACAAGCCTTTGGATGCCAACAATTTTGTTATGTGTGGTCATGTGCAAGAAATAATGTTCCATGATTACCAGATTGAAAACTATGTAGTGCTAAAAACCTAGCCAATGAAAAGGAAAAAAAGACAGAGCTATACAAGGCCTGGTTAATCATCAACAAGCAAAACAACTACATTCTGACAGCAAACTGCACCTGTATGGCAGGGTACTTACACTTTTACATTTCATTCTTAGCATCCAGTGTCTGCAGTTTAGTTAACCATATGTAACTGTTTTTGCTGAAATCATTGCTGTAATCAAAAACGAGTAATGTGTATGATTTAGCAGAGAGTGAACTTACCTGATATAACATGAGAACTGCAGTGTCCAGCATTTTTAATTAGGTCATCACTTCATTCAGCTCCCTTTTAGCCAAAGGCATTTAAAGCAGTGTGATGTACGGTAAATTATAAATTTTTTATTTTTGGACTTTGGAATTTGGCATCCTACCGCACAACATGACATGTTTTCTATTGCAACCAGTCTCTTTTTGCAACCGAGGACCTGTGTGACATTATATGTGATGTAGGTTGGAAATTCCATTATTGGAACCCGCATGGACCCAAGATTCTTACAGAAATCAGTCAAGTTTGGGGATAGAAAAATCATGGTTTGGGGTTACATTCAGTATGGGGGCATGCGAGAGATCTGCATGGCAGGTGAATGGCAACCTCAACAGCCTGAGGTATCAAGACATCTGTGCTGCCCATTACATTACAAACCACGGGAGAGGGCAAATTCTTCAGCAGGATAGCGCTCCCTCTCATACTTCAGCATCCACATCAAAGTTCTTGAAAGCAAAGACGGTTAATGTGCTCCAGGATTGGCCAACCCAGTCACTAGACATGAACATCATTGAGCATGTCTGGGGTAAGATAAAGGAGGAGGCATTGAAGAGGAATCTTGATGAACTGTAGGAGTCCTGAAAGAATGCTTCTTTGCCATTTCAGATGACTTTATTAATAAGTTATTTGAGTCATTGCAGAGATGTATGAATGCAGTCCTCCAAACTCATGGAAGTCATACACAACATTGATTCTTTTTCCACTGCACCATGACTTTATATTCTATACTGTAATTTATTTCTGTTAAGTGACAAGACTTTTGTCTAAGCAAAGTTAGACCTTACTGTTCAAATGATCAACTAGAAGTCAAGTTATTATTTGTTGTTCCTAAAACTTGAATAAGCGACAAGACTTATGTCAACCCCATACTGAATAAATCCAGAAAAAAAAAATTTCACTAGTACTACTGGAAATCAGTATTTCCCTGGCTTTAGTACAGTATACCTAATAATTCACCTTGATCTTGAATGTAGGCTGGATGTAATTTACTGTAACATGAAATGAGAAGCACAACATTCACTCTGCAGAGCTATAATCTCTGTGATATTTATGAATATATCTTATGCTCTGACATAGCCTACTTTGGCACTTCTCCCAGGGCACATCCAACTGATGTTATGCCGCCTACCTAACCAATGCTGCCTACAAGAACATTTAGCATTTGAGGCCTCAAAAGGAACAGGGAAGGACAAATGAAAAGCAATTTAGCTTCACCTCGGCCTCCGAAAACCCAATTTGAACCCCTTAAAACTCAGTATTTACTGTGGGAATTTAATTATAGTGCTTTTTCTTTTCCCTGTGACACTCTGGCCTACTTTCTCTGCTGTGGCTCCCCTGTGCAGGCCCTTAACGTATAAGCAAATCTTGTTATATTTCACCCCAGGTATTTGTTTAATGATGAATGATGATGCCTCAAATTCTAGTTCAAATTGCAGTACTATAGGGCTTATGGTTTTCACAAAACTAGCAATGTTCTGCTCTTTGAGTTCAGTTCCAACCACCTCTCTCTTGCTCCCCGTGTCTCATTCTGCCAGTGTTGCAGTGTCTCTCATCTTTTATGACACTCTCACTTCTGTGGCATTTGAGAAGAGATTTAAAGTTTGCTGAAGAATAAAGTGTGAACTGCAGCAGCTGTTTGGCAGAGGTGTGGGTCACAAACTACCTGAGGGTGGATGTGATAATAAATGAAGATAAAAGTTAATAGAGTCGCTGACTCCAGGTGATTCAGCGTGAAAGTTGTCTGCGATATCATCAGGCAGGGTTGCACATCTGAGTGTAGCTTTTTCTTTGAACCCGAGATTTCTTAACACCTCTGTATTGCAGAAACATAATCGGGGTTTAATTGGTTTCGCATGCCCCCGCTGATGAAATATAGAACTTGCATTGGAAAAGGGCAACAGTTTACTGATGGCTTTATGTTCCAGGGTGCAGCCTCACCTGAAGAAGTGCTTTGAGGGTATTGCTAGCGTGGTGTTCACTGATGTTTTGGACATCACTCATATGAGAAGCAGTGAAGGTGAGGTGGTGGAGCTACTAGATATCATCTCTACCTCTAAAGCTCGTGGGCAGGTGGAAAAATGGCTCCTGGAGCTGGAGAATGGCATGCTTCGCTCTATACACAAGGTACAGAAATATATGAACTTTCTCTGAGTCAGAGGATTTCTCAACAGCAAAAAAAATGGAAGATATATAATTGGATTTGATTTTGTTTAACTCGCTTGTACTTTAAATGTTTCTGTTGACAAATCTTTCACAGAGGTAATTGCTTGTGGCTGTACAATGACGGATGTTTTGTTTGAATCTTTTACATATTTACAATGCCACTAAAAGGCATTTACATACTTTGAACTGTTTTATATTTTTGGAAGCACTCTAAAGCTTTAGGGCTCTATATTTAACTTATGTTTTTGCCTTTTGTGAACAGAAAATCTTTATAATTTCAATGTGGGGAAACAAAGTCTAGACATTTCTTTAGTAAGATGCATAGTGAATGCATAGTGAATCTTTTTCTCAAATGTCCTTTTCTTGCCATAAAATCATTTAGTGAAATGTAAAATTCAATAGACCAAAATCTTTTCAACAGATAAAAAAGATTTATTTAACTTTAACTTAACTTATTAATAAATGGGTGAATTTAATGATAAGCAAAAGCATCATAAAATCACACAAAGTCAAATTGGTGGATGTCATATCCATACTACATATATATATATATATATATATATATATATATATATATATATATATATATATATATATATATATATATATATATATATATATATATATATATATACAATTTTGTTCAAGCGTTGTCCAATGTGTGTGACTCCAAAAGAGCATAAATATATTTATTTTCCTCCTAATATTAACAACTGCATGCTCAATCCATGCTATTGATTCAGGCGCGACCGGCCAAGCCCCTCCGTCTGGATGATGTCACGTAATTTGTGACAAACGTGGGATAGCATGTGATGCTCTCCACATGTAGCAAAACCATAGAGCGAAACACATTGCAAAATGGAAAAATGTACGTTTGTGTACTCCTGGTTTGAGAAGGACGAGTTTAAACAGTGGCTCATACCTGTCACTGAAAAGTTCTGTTGCATGGTTGTGCTTCATTGATTTATTTAACTACAACTATTTATCAACAACTCTTTAAATCAAAGGTTTGATACCGATTAGAACTTGAAGTGGCAATGAGGTCTTAAAATATTTTAAAAGGGTGTTTAAAAAGTCATAAAAAGGTATTGAAATTGACTTTAGGATTCCTGTATATAGCCTGATATATAAATATCTAAAAATTTCTATAAATTTTATTTTTTAAACTGGCTCCTTTGTAAAGTTTCAGTAATATTACTTTTATGGCAAAGAACAAGACCTTTTTAAGGTCTTTAAAGTGAAATAATTCAATGTAAACAAAGGAGGCTGAGAAAAATGTTTATTTTGATGTAAATTTCAGATTGCACTTAGAGGTTTTTGCACCTGAACTGTTCATATATAATTTTTGCTATTTTTGAAATGTAAAATGGTAAAACTATGAGTAAAACTATGCTTCCGGCTCCTGGCTGACAGGTGATTGGAAAGGCATGTGAAGCATATCTGAATGATCTAAGGATCAATTGGGTCAGAGCCTGGCCGGGCCAGACGGTGCTTTGTGTGTCGCAGGTTTACTGGACAAAGGACATTCATGAAGCCATTGCAAAGGGACCAAAGGTATGTTAAACTGTTGTATGCTTTCCAGAACATCAAGTTCTTATTCTATACTATATATGGTAGTGTTTTGTTGTTCTGTGATTTGCCATTAATTACAATATCTAGGCAATATATGGTGTATAATGTATATACTTTACATTCAGAATCTTAAGCTGTTGTCATCGTCTCTAAAAGAACATACATTGGCAATGTTTTGTTGTTGTTTTTAGTGTTTCTTTTATTATACTGTAGTGAGTAATTGGCTGTGGTTTGACAGTTTTTGCTCAGAGTTAGGGTTCAGGGTTAGTTCATACGAAAATTAATTAATAACTAGTTATTATTTACTCTCCTTCATGTCATTTTGAAACTGAAATGTTTGCCAATTTTTTTTTTTTTCACCAATTGCTCACAAGGACATTTTACTTACTATCAGCAACTTTGCAAGTATGTCAACCTATATTACCAACCATAATCGACTCCTTCTAACCAGGTAGTTGACCAGGTTTTTAAAGTCAACTGCATGTCTTAAGTGGACCATAAAGATAAAGTGTTAGTCTGTTTGTAGGAAGCAGGATAATGTGTCGACATTATCTGCTTTATTTTGAATAGGATTTATTTTCAATCAGTGTCTGTCTTACTGCACACTCGTATAGCATCCTATTAAATGACTGAATTGTTATTCTGTTTTCAGGCTCTTCAGGCTTATCTGGAGCAGAACAATACTCAGATAGATGACATTGTCACTCTGGTTCGTGGAAAGCTTTCCAAACAGAACCGAGTGACACTTGGAGCACTGGTGGTGCTAGACGTTCACGCCCGAGATGTATTGGCATCTCTGGTACAGAAGGGTGTTGATGATGAGACCAACTTTGAGTGGCTCAGCCAGCTGCGCTACTATTGGATTGTAAGCCAGTTTGAGTGTGATTAAAAATGATATGTGTGTGACCTTGTTTGTTCAAAGTTATTGTTTTGTACAGTCAGAAGATCTGCTTTGATTTGCTTTTTCTCCTCTTGATATGATTATTTGACCCTGTCTGTAAAGGAGAACCAGCTTCATACAAAGATGATCAATGCAGGCTTGGCGTATGGCTACGAGTATCTTGGAAACACTCCACGACTGGTGATCACCCCTCTCACTGATCGCTGCTATAGGTCAGGATGATTTACATTATGCACAAAGATCAAAAGCAACTACTTTTCTATGTAGCTGCATTTAGAAGAGGCTCTTCAAACAACCATTTAATTGGGTTGTAAGTTTGATTTGTACATTTGATCAAGCCTTGGAGGTCATACAAGGCTTCGTTTAAAAACATTGTACTGACATCAAGCGATCATTCTTTCAATGGTAGTGTGTGTTATCTCTGAAAATAGTTTGAATAATTTGTTTATATTTTTAAATTAAGTAGATTATTTTTACTGAACACGACATTCCTGCAATTTTTGACATGCTTTCTTTTTCAGGACTCTGTTTGGAGCTTTGCATTTACATCTTGGTGGAGCCCCCGAGGGACCTGCAGGTACAGGCAAAACCGAGACCACAAAAGATCTGGCTAAAGCCATAGCTAAGCAGTGTGTAGTATTCAACTGCTCTGATGGCCTGGACTACATTGCGCTTGGCAAGTTCTTTAAGGTAAACACTTTTGGGAAGTCTTCAGATTTAGTTCACAAGATTGACACAAGTAAAAAATAAATAAATCCAAATATAAAAATTGAAATCTCAGTGAAATATTGTAACAGGATTTTGGCATTGGCTTAGTGTAATAGACATGCTGATGGCCATGTTACAGAAAATAACACACATGAGGTCAAACACTATCTGTCCGAAAAAAAAAAAAAAAACTCTCAGGCAGAAGAGCACAGCACTGACTTACACAGCCATCACTGGTTGCTATAGTAATAGATTTAGATCAAAATTGTTGTGGTACTGTTAAAAAATTTAAGTAAAATTAATGTTTTCAAAAGAAAAGTACTTAATAAAGCATAATAAAGTTTGTTTTATCTAATCTTTTATTGACCCTACAAAATAGTATTTATTAAACTTAATCTTTTCTAAATCTAGGGTTCAAGGTCTCGAGAACTCCCCCTTATTTAGGGCTAATGACAAATTAGGAATTGCTATATAGAGATATACTGCTGATTAAGAGCTTGACTATAGTGGCAATTTAGATTGGTCAATTCACTTGTGACGGATGTCTTTAGACTGTGGGAGGAAACCGGAGAACATGTAAACTCTGCACAGAAACGTCAACTGGCCTATTAAGAACTTGACCAGTGAAGGAGAAGGAGTAGGGGGGAAGGGGGGTTCTTCAAGGCGAAGATAACTGAAGTATGAAACTCTGGTTATTTATAGTGAGTTAGGAATTGTCTGATTGGTAGATTATGCGTTAGATAATGCGGGACCAGCCGTGATCAATCATAAGCACGTGCTATTGATTTATAAATAAACTTCACTTACTTAAACCTGTAATTAAACATAAATTGTTTATGATTTGGAAAAGTAAATAAATAAATAAGTAAATGACTTAATTAATTGTTTAAATAAATTTATTAAATAATTTTCCCTCGGCATAGTCTCTATTTCGGAGATCATCATAGTGGAGTAAACACCCAACTATTTCTGCATATGTTTTACGCAGCGGATGCCTTTTCAGCCACAACTGAGTTCTGGGAAACACCCATACACTTTCACATTCACACATGCACTCAACATTATGGCCAATTTAGTTTATTCTGTTCACCTATACCAGGGGTGGCCAGCCCTGTTCTTGGAGAGCCACCTTCCTGCAGATTTCAGTTGCGACCTATATCAAACACACCTGAACAAATTAATTAGGACCTGAACACCACGTGATAATTACTGGCAGGTGTGTTTGATATGGGTTGCAACTAAAATCTGCAGGAAGGTGGCTCTCCAGGAACAGGGTTGACCCCCCCTGACCCATACCATGTCTTTGGACTGTGGGGGAAACTGGAGCACCTGGTGAAAATCAACACAAACACGGGGAGAACATGCAAACTCCCAACTGAAATGCCAACTGGCCCAGCCAGGACTCAATCCAGCGATCTGATCTTTTTTTTTGACAGTTCTATCCACTGAGCCACCATGCCACCCTCGTTTAAATAAATTTGAAATTATTTAATAAATAGATTTTTTGGGACATGTTGGAATAAACGTAAAAGTGAGGCATAACAGGTACGCAGACACCTAAAATCAATTTACAGGAATACCTTTCAAAATATTATTTATTTAAATGTCTCCATAAGAAAAAGTTAGATAAAATCAAAATATAATAATTTTCTCTAGGTGTCTGGGACTTTTAGCCCCCACTATGTCTAATATTTAAATACAGGCATTCCAGGCATTTCCTTTTACTTTGGTATGCTAGCAAAGATTGCAACGCTTTTGTTGTGTAGCCTCAGTACTATCAGGGAACCACAGCTGTATCTTAATCAGAGAGCTTAGAATGGCAAAGAACCTGCATTTTATTGCCATCCTGCTCATCCTTTGTCAGTTATCTGGCAGCACAGGAGTGTTCAAACTACATTTACTGTAAGTCATGGTAAAGATACTTGGTCTTTTTCAGGGCTTGTTGTCGGCTGGTGCCTGGGCCTGCTTTGACGAGTTCAACCGTATTGATTTAGAAGTGCTTTCAGTGGTGGCTCAGCAAATTCTAACCATCCAGAGAGGTGTGTGTTTGTGTGCATGTTTTAAGTCAGACTGATTTTCAATGGATTTTAAGATTCAATCAGTTGAGCTGCAGATTATATATTTTTCTCCAAACCTAATATATGCATACATATGAAGTTGAATCCATTTAAATTTAGCATTAGGGTGCTTACTCTGCAGAAATCTATACATATAATAGTATGTAGTTAGTCTGGGTTTGGATGTGTAGATCTTTACTTATTTATTACATTTTTACTCTGCAGGTATTTCCGCCCATGCTGAGATGCTGCTGTTTGAGGGGACAGAGTTGAAACTGAACCCTACCTGTGCTGTCTTTATCACCATGAACCCTGGTTATGCAGGACGCTCCGAACTACCTGACAACCTGAAGGCATGTACAGTACAAAGCCCATGTCTAGCAAAGATGTGCAGTGCATATGGAATATTTATATTCACTCTTTGAATGTGTCATACTTCAACCAAATCACAACACGCCTTAGAAATATAGATGTCAGGCCTTGCAGATCTAACATATTTATTTGCCATGAAATCACTGTCAATGTCAGCAATGTCAGGTGTGTTTTATCTATTATTAAAAACATGAATCACATATCACAATCACATGCTGGACAAGTCAAAGCCTGTATTTTGATACAAACAAAGCTATACAGTGTTCAAAACATTTTAGCATTTAATATTCTGATTTTCCAGCAAAATAATAATAATTTCATCATCATCATCATTATCATCATCATCATCATCATTATTATGAATAATAATAATAATAATAATAACATCAATAATTCTTGTTAATAATAATAATAAACATATGTCTTTTAACAGGAGAGATAAGTTTTATCATTACTTGCTGTCACAGTTCACTTTGTGTTTCAGTCCTGTTCTGTTGAAGCAGATAGTCCATTTGGCTTGTTCCATGATTGTAAGGGTTGTGTAATTGTCTGCTGCAGGCTCTTTTCCGGACAGTAGCTATGATGGTGCCAGACTATGCTCTGATAGCTGAGATTGTGCTTTACTCCTGTGGATTTGTCAGAGCACGGCCGCTCTCAGTGAAGATTGTGGCTACGTATAGACTGTGCTCTGAGCAGCTCTCTTCCCAGCACCACTATGATTACGGCATGAGGGCTGTCAAATCAGTTCTGACTGCAGCAGGGAACCTGAAGGTAGGATCAGTATCCGTCTGAAGCTCCGAATGTTCATTTTTTTGTCATAATATGATTGTTTTATATTAAAATAATATGCTGTATTGAAATTTGTTTATATTCTCTGCATTTTTACACAGGGTTATGTTATCATGCTTCAGAACAGGGTTAGCATAATTTTTGCACCAAAAATAAAAACATACATGCCATTTACTTAACTAAATTGGTTCCAAATCTTGAGACACATTAAAACAGTGGTTGTCAACTGGTTCGGCCATGGGACCCACATTTTCCCATGGCGACCAATATACAGTTGAAGTCAGAATTATTAGCCATTCTAAACTATTTTTCCCTCAATTTCTGTTTAATTAAAAAAAAAAAAACATTTTTTCTACACGTTTCTAAACAAAAAATTTTAATAACAAATTTTTAAATGCTGATTTATTGTACCCTTGCCATGATTTATTAATTCATTAATTTTTCTTCGGTTAGTTTCTGTTTCTTGATCAGGGGTCACCACAGCGAAATGAATTACCAACTTATCCAGAATATGTTTTACACAGCCACAACCTAGTACTGTAAAACATTCATACATACTCATTACTCATTCACACACACACACACACACACACACACACACACACACACACACACACACACACACACACACACACACACGGGAGAACAAGCAAAATCCACACAGAAATGCCAACTGACTTTTAATTTGTTTTCCATGCACTAACATGGCTTGTGTAGCTATTATGCACCTTGTCACAGGTGAAACCACTCATTTTTTGTTTTGCTGCTTTCCAAATCTCTCCCACTGGAAATAAACCAGACCCTGGCCAACATATCGTCCTGTCTGAAACTACCTTTTGAGCAATTTGTTTTTTTCATTCACATTAATTGCATCTGACAAGAAGCTTTCACATTTTCGCCTTTCAATCCACTTCACGACCCACTCAAAACCGTTCTATGATTCACATTTGGGTTGTGACCCATCAGTTGAAAAACAATGTATAAAAAGATTTTTTGAAGTACAGTTGAAGTCAGAATTATTAGCCTCCTTTTTTTAATGTTTAACAGAGCAAGGAAATTTTCACAGTATGTCTGATAATATTTTTTTCTTCTGGAAAAGGTTTTATTTGATGTTTTTTGGCTAGAATTAAATCAGTTTTTAAGTTTTTAAAAACCATTTTAAGGACAAAATTTTTACCCCTTAAATCTATATTTTGTTTCGATAGTCTTCAAAACAAAGATTGTTATAGAATGACTTGCCTAATCACCCTAACCTACCTAGTTAACCTACTTAACTTAGTTAAGGCTTTAAATGTCACTTTAAGCTGTATAGAAGTGTCTTGAAAAATATCTAGTAAAATATTATTTACTGTCCTCATGGCAAAGAGAAAAGAAATCAGTCATTAGAGATGAGTTATTAAAACTAATATGTTTAGAAATGTGGTGAAAAAATCTTCTCTCCATTAAACAGAAATTGGGGAAAATAATAAACAGGTGGACTAATAATTCTGACTTCAATTGTTTGTCAGTAACTGAGAGCCATTGACTCCCATAATAGGGAAAATATTATAGAAGTAAATGGCTTCCAATTTCTTTCTACAAATATTATATTTTCTTATAAGTTTAATAGAAGACGTGGCCACACTTTATTTTGATGGTCCATTTGTTGAATTTAAGGTACAATGCATATACATGCCAACTAATTCTCATTAGATTATAAGTAAGCCGTTAGGTTGCGGGTTATATGGTTAGGGTTAGTGTAAGTTGACATGTACTGGCAAAGTTTCTTATAGTCGGTTAAATGTCTGTTGAATGAGCACTATCAACATTAAGCCGACAGTCTACTAAGACTCAAATGGACCATCAAAATAAAGTGTTACCAAAGAAATAGTCAAGGCTTGGAACAAGTGAAGCCTTGAGTAATACAAGAGGCCAGTCATGTGCAACTTGAAACGATCCAGTGTTATAAAGTTATGGCTAGATGCTTAGCAACCAAAAGCTAATTGTATAACACATGTGCTTTACACAGTTTCCGAAACACAGCACATTGTGTACACAGCCATTAAAGCAATCAATTGGAAAAAGGTCAAATGAAAAAATGGTGATGGAATACACCTGAAATGGAGTGAGCACAGCCATTCTATTGTCTTACAGTTTTATAACAGTTTCAGTAAATTCTGCAATGTATAAAAATGTCAAACTCATTGCACAGAGTAGCCATTCAGTCAATGACCTTGACACCAATAATATGCAAATAAGAATGTTAACCCAGGCTTTAGAATGTCAGTATATGAATACCAAGGATTAATTGTTAAACCTGCATAAAGGAGCTTTGTAAAGCGTGAATTAAGATAAGAAAGAATTCTGTTTACCCGTGGGTTTAGAATGATCCTGGGTTAACTAGATCAAATGTGAAAAGTCCTTCTGCAGTGTTTACCATTGCATTTCAGATCAGGGCCTTTTATATGCAACATCTATTGGCTAAATCCATAATGAGGCAACTTGAAGAATCAGATAGAACTCTGTCTTTGAATGTGAAGGCCTTTGTTGTTTTGATTTAACATCTCATTTCATGGAGCAGCTATATGTTTTGACTTTTCCGGCTTCCGCTGAGCCACCGTTTCTGAGTGCTTGATAAACTTGTTAAAGCAATTCTGAATGACTCCCAACTGCAGTTGGCTCAGTTCCTCCTCTCCTGCCACTGTTATCAGCATGGAGTTACCGAGGGTCAGAGGAGTGAAACATTTCCACTTCATCTCAATTCCCATTGCACGCTCCTTCTCCTCTCTCTCCCTCTCGCCACTTTTCGCCCGTGGATCAAAGCCAAATGAATCTGACATTGAATATAAATAGTGTTCACACTCAATTCAGCAGCTCGGAGAATCGCAGATCTGTGAAAAACACAAACTATTGAAACTGAGAACTTCGTTAAAAAACCTGCGTGACCCTAAAGAATTCTGGACTCCAGTCAGTGCAATTCTCTCTCGCTTTCTATATCTCGTCATCTCTGAGGTGTAAAGGAGTGAATGTAAGAAAGTACTCTTTCAAACGCTGCACATTTCAAATTAAAATGTCAATAAAAACTGCAGTTGACATGTTATACTATTATTTCATTTGATTGCTAGACAGGCAGTCGAGGCAGAGTACCATTTCTACATGAGCAGATCTACTGAAGCAAGGCCAGAACACGGTGACTTTGATGTTCTACCTGAGCTTATTCCTTGATCTTTGATTTATTACTGTTGCATTCATTTCCCCTAGGTTCGCATTTAGTATCCACAAGGGAATATCCTCACACAGCTCTACTGACAAGTCAGACAATGAGAATTGTGGTGCAGCCATAGGCCATCAGAGAAGACAGGTCAAAAAGAACAACTGCAGCGCTTACATAATGTGCCTGGAGCAAGATGAATACTGTCTTTCCCTGTACTCTGATACCTGAATAAAAGCCATCTCCTCTGTCAGATCCACACAGCTGGCTTACTCCCTGCAAAGTTTTAAGAGTGGCAGCAGCATTTATTTGAAGGAGTGAATCTTGTTCTGTGTCTGTGCAGAATAAAGAAGTCACTCCTACTATCTGAACAATGGTTGACATGGTAACCATAGAGGCATTTTGGCATCTACAAACAAGAGTGATGCCAACAGCTATTGACCAAATTCATGTCCAGCAATTGTTACTGAATTCAAGTATATCACTGCATCTTTTGTGCTTCCGTTGCTCTCTTTAAAATAATTATGCATGAGTAAATTTTGACTTAATAATAATAAAAAACAATATTGATTTATATATAAATATTTAAGCTGTTTTCCCAGAGATGGGTTGCGGCTGGAAGGGCATCCGCTGTGTAAAAACGACCCCGGATTAATAAAGGGACTAAGCCACAAGAAAATGAATGAATGAATGAATGAATGAATATTTAAGCTGTACAAATGTATATAGCTACCTACTTTTTAGAGACATTTTAGTCATTACATTTATATACATCCATCTGTATTTTAACTTATATTCAATATCTAGAAATACAGTTAGGTCCATACATATTTGGAAGTTGACACAATTCTAACTGTTTTGTCTCTATACACAAAGACAGTGGATTCGACATGAAACGAGCAAGATGTGGTTTAGCAGCAGACTGTCAGCTTTAATTCGAGGGTATTTACATCCAAAACAAGTGAACGCTGTAGGAATTACAACAGTTTGCAAATGTGCCTCCCACTTGTTAAGGGTCCAAAAGTAATTGGAAAGAAAAATAATCATTAATCAAACTTACACCTTTTATTACTTGGTTGCAAATCCCTTGCAGTTAATTCCTGCCTGAAGTTTGGAACGCATAGACATCACTAGACACTGGGTTTCATTCCTGATGGTGCTCTGCCAGGCCTCTACAGCAACTGTCTTCAGTTTCTGCTTGTTCTTGAGGCTTTTTCTTTTTTCTTCAGCAAGTGAAATGCATGCTCAATCAGGTCATGTGATTAACTCGCCATTAAATAACATTCCCTTTCTTTCCCTTCAAAAAGTATTTTAGTTGCTTTTGAGGGTATGCTTTGGGTCATTTTCCATCTGCACTGTGAAGTGCCGTCCAATTACTTTTAAAGTATTTGGCTTAATATGAGCAGAAAATAATGCCTGTAACACTTCAGAATTCATCATTCTGCTTTTGTCAGCAGTCACATCCTCAATAAATACAAGAGAACCAGTTCTATTGACAGCCATACATGCCCACGCCATGTCACTACTACCACCATGCTTCACTGCTTAGGATCATGAGCAGTTCCTTTCCTTCTCCATACTCTTCCCATCATCTGGTACAAGTTAATCTTGATCTCATCTGTACATAGGATGTTGTTCCAGCACTATGAAGGCTTTTTTAGAACTCTATTCTGGCCTTCCTTTTTTTGAGGCTCACCAATGGATTTCATCTTGTGGTGAACCCTCTGTATTCACTCTGGGATGTTGAGATTTAGACTGTCAGAAGATTAGAATTCGCTCACTCACTATCCTTTGACTATCCTTTGGCTTAGTCTCTGCAATTACATTGCATTATGTTTGTGGCCGGATTAATTTACTGTTGACATTTTATTAAAAATAATTAAAATACAGAATCCATGAAATCTTATTAGCAGGCTATCTTTTTGTAAGTAAGTGTTGAGTGTCTAACTTGACATTCCTGCTTCACATTAATAGTAATCATAGTTGCAATCCATATCTTTTTTATTCCCTTGCTTTTCCACTTGTAAGCTTAATATCTCCAGTTCTTTAGCACTTTGGTCTTAATTATATGGCACATACTGTCTGTACTGGGAAGAAATGTGCATTTGATTTAACTGTTTAACATTCATAATATCACGGAAGATTCATTTTTTTATTCATTTTCCTTTGGCTTCTTTATTTTTTCCTTTATTCATCAGGGGTCGCCACAGCAGAAACTACGGCCAATTTAGTTTATTCAATTCACTTACACTGCATGTCTTTGGACTGTTGGGGAAACCGGAGCACCCGGAGGAAACCCATGCAAACATGGGGTGAACATGCAAACTCCACAAAGAAATCTGAGGGGGTTTATATAGTGGTCCAGCCGAGACTTGAACTAGTGACCTTCTTGCTATAAGGTGCCCGGGCTAACCACTGAGCCACCGTGTCGTCCTCATGAAATTAAATTTGTTTGTAGAATGCATTCCCTGTCCTAAATAACCAAATATGTTTCCTGTAGATTAGGACATTCACTCATGGAGTGACAGCTTGTATTTTTCAACAATATGTACACTATCATTACTCTTCTTAATATGTCTGTCGTGTGACAGTGAGGAACATGGAGTATCAAAGCAACAACAACAAAAAAAGAATATCACACAACTGAAATAAGCAGAAGAGAACCCTGACCTTGACAGCTCCCACTCGCTTTCCCCATTTTGCCAAATTTGAATAGCGTCTGCTTGTGTCATCTCTGCTGTTCTCAGAAATGAATACGCCTGTGTCATTTTCACAGCAATCTTTGCACCATCACACCCGAGACTGCACACTTTTGCCATCTTGAAATTACTTTTGGAGACAAAGGCATGCTCTAAACCCCTCAGGTCTGAGTTGCAAATGACTGTGATGGTAAAGAATGAGCAAAGACAATGTGGCTGAATGCTGCCTTTCCCCTGGAGACCCCGGAAAAGTGACGGCACAAGCGAATCCTTTATTGAGTGTCAAACCGCTTTCTCTCCCTGTGTTTAACATGTCACAGCTCAAGTTTCCAGAGGAGAATGAAGATGTTCTGTTGCTGAGATCTATTATTGATGTCAACCTTCCCAAATTTCTGGCTCATGACCTTCCATTATTTGAGGTACAACATCAGTATTCTGCATAAAACACAAATAATAATGTGTTCATTAAAATGTGTAATTAACATTCATCACTGTGAATCTGTCCAGGGCATCACTTCCGATCTGTTCCCAGGAATCAAGCTTCCGAAACCAGATTACAGCGTGCTGCTTGAGGCTATAAGGGAAAATAGCGCTAAGATGAACCTGCAGGTCACTGACTTCTTTGCTGAGAAGATCCTGCAGATCTATGAAATGATGATTGTGCGTCATGGCTTTATGCTGGTGGGAGAGCCTTTCGGTGGGAAGACGTCTGCTTACCGTGTGCTCGCTGCAGCCCTGAATGACATCTGTGAGAAGGTGCTGTAAATGTTCACAGAAACTACTGCAGCACAAATAGTCACAGTGGGAGTAGAATTTTTCGCATTCAAAATTGTACGTCTTACATAAGATGTTTTTTTTCAAACTTTTGTTCTTTTATCCTACTTATTGACTCTTTTAAAGCACTTTTTTTTCTTGTACCCAGAGGATGTGAACTCCCAAAGTATCTAACACTCCCACATTACTCAAGCAGTTCCAAGTGGATGTGAATTTGTATCACAATACCACAATACAAACTGCTCTTTTTGCATAATAGAACACTTAAAAAAGGCTGCAAAATGTTTTCGTGGAAAGAAAATGTGATTTCTTGTGTTTCTAGAGAACAGGCAACACAGTTAGTGATGGTGCTGCTATAAATCACTGCACTGAAGAACATTCATACACATCGCTAATAGGGCACAATTGAAAACATTGCTGCTACATTTTATGGAAGTTTTGTAATTGTATTATAGAGTAAATACAACTGTTTTCAACTTTTTTTGACTGCAGAATCTGATGGAGGAGAACAGGGTTCAAATCACTGTGATCAACCCCAAGTCTATCACTATGGGCCAGCTATATGGCCAGTTTGATCCCGTCTCCCATGAGTGGTCAGATGGAATCTTGGCTGTAAGCTATAGGGCATTCGCCATTTCCCAGGTACTGTTACTATTCCATATATTTCACATCTGTCACTCTCTCCTTCTAATTATTCATTTAGGTTCATTCGTTCGTTTGTTCGTTCGTTTGTTCGTTCGTTCGTTCGTTCGTTCGTTCGTTCGTTCGTTCGTTCATTCATTCATTCATTCATTCATTCATTCATTCATTCTTATCACAGTTCCAAGACTTTTTCTTCCTCTTCCTATTATGTATCCATTTATCAATCCATTCCCCCTCCTTCTATTCATTCTTCTGTTCACTTCAGCTACTATTATGCATCCATTCACCCTCTTTCTATTCATTAACCTATCCGTCTATACTGCTGTCCATTCATACATTTGTTCATTCAAATATATAGATATCCATCTAGCCCTCCCCCTTTTTATCCAAATATATCTGTTTACATACACTCATCCCTACCATCCTTACTACGTTCAGACATTCACAATGTCCTTTTATCTCCCATAGAGTTTTTGTCCCTGTTTTACTTCACCCTTTATTATATTTCCCTGCCATTCTTTTCATTTATCCATCTACTTTAAACATGCAAACATTTATGCATCCATTTTTTGTTTACATATAGAACTAGACCTCTTTCCTTTCATTTATTCATCAATCCATCTCTCCATTTAGCCCTCATTCCCTCTGTTTATCCGGTTATATCTCTCTCCTTTCATCCATCCATCCATACATCCATCCATGTAGATTATTTATTCTTCTGTTTGTTAATTCCTACATTTATTCATCTATTTGTTTTAGTTCATCCATAGATCTGCTTCTGTCCATCCATTTCTCCATCCGTCTGTCCTTTTGTTCATCCTTCTTTTCAGTCATCCATTTTTTTGTTCATCCATCCATTCGCCCATCTTTTGTTTTGGATTGAAACATATATAACAATGAATGCTAAATTTAAAAACTGCTGTCTGACATGCACATCTTTTATTTGTTTTCACCATGATAACACTAAGCCTAAATATCATAGTTCAGAGTTTTTCAGTCATTGCCACATTCCTAAAGATTACAGTTCAAACCTTTGTTTCTTTTGCTCACAATTAAAATATTTGCATTTAAACAGTTGACATAAGACAGAGTATAACATTATCTATTGTACAATAAGAAAGTGGTGAAAAAATTAGATGCTCTTATAGCTGTAATTATAGCTGTAATTTAGCAATAAAAAGCAAAATAAGAGTAGGCAGTTGCCAGATGTTTGCCACTAGCTAATTTTCGTATTTGATTTTCACAATCATGACCATTTTAGTAAGAAATTGTTTTTTTTAGAGGAAAGTAAGTCAAAACAATGCAAGCATTTCATGCATGTGATATGTTAAACTCATTTTACAGTGTTTAAGTTTTAGCATTAACATTTTTTTGACTGAATAAACTTTCATAAGAAAATCATTAGACCGAAATGTGTAATTCTTTCAGTGTCCTACAGCAGGAAATATAGTATATACAATATTCTGCATTTTATTGAGACTTAACACACTTCAAAGTTGAGGTTAGATTGTTCAATGTTTAAATTAACTGTGTGCTGTCTCCCTAACAGAGTCCTGATAGAAAGTGGCTAATATTTGATGGGCCTGTAGATGCAGTGTGGATTGAGAACATGAACACAGTGCTGGATGACAACAAGAAGCTTTGTCTCATGAGTGGAGAGATCATCCAAATGTCCCCGCAGATGAGCCTTATCTTTGAGCCCATGGACCTGGAGGTGGCTTCGCCAGCCACGGTAAGATGGCAGATGTTAAACTTACAAATAATGCAAAGTGCTTCAATTCAAAACATTTTGGTAGTTATTGTGAGTAAAAAAATCTCTTACAAGCTAATTTTAAAAGTGTATAATAGATTTATGCAGAAACACTTTGCAATGGGACTAAAGAATGAAGGGAGGGTATTGCACATCCTAAATATTATTTATTCTTTAAGTGAGAAAAAAGTATGTACAAATTCACAGGTCAGAGTTTACACAACTTGATCTTTCACAGCAAAGTTCACTTGAGCTTGCGTTTCTGATGTCCTGCATTTGCATGCCTGTTAATGGAATGTCAAATGTCAATGGGATGGAAAGTGCAGTGTGACCACCCATTTAGATCAATTATTTTGTTATTCAGGAAACCTTATGATTATAGTGACATTTTAAAGAGGTAATTTGGAAAATCTCTAAAAGGGGTAATTTGTAATGTTGTGTCAAATTTAGTTCCAAAGCCTCTTTGATAAAATGTCCCCTAGGCAGTGCATAAATGAAGCCAGTTAAACGTCTGATCTAGTTTTTTCTTCCACTATATTTGTTTTTAAATAATCTGTCATTAACTGGGTAACTGTGTGTATTTAAATAGTGGATGCACAGATTTGGACGGGGTAGTTCCATCAGTTTAATGACTGTTTAAGCAGTAATAATGTTATTAATTAGTATTGAGAAATATTGCGTCTTCACTGAAGCACACAGTACACAGACAGAACTGTGCACAAACAGAAATATTCAACAGCGCAGACAATTGCCTTGTGAATTTTATTAACACAAGAGCTTCACTTCTGAATCTCTATATTATATTTTCTCATCAACAAAGAGGAAACATTGCTTTTTGAAGTAATTAAATTTGCAGCATCAGTAGGCTGTTATTAGAGAAACACTACTGTGCGAACACAAGTAATCCACAAACACACAATTTCTTTCCCTCTCTCCAATTCATTTAAATGATTAGTTGATGTAAAATAATTGTACCTTTATCTAGCACACCTTTTTCTCTGTGTCTGAATTATGTGAGTAGAATGCTAGAGGGAATGCTAGTTACTACACGATGCATCTTGGGAATTTGAGAAATGGGAACCTGAATCCTATTGATATCTATAGGTTTATTGAATCACATATTGACTGATTTGCAATAAACTGTAAGCACACACAGTGTAAAAATGTTTAAGTAAGTACAACAAAAAACAAAAAATCACAATCCTTATTTCCTTTAGTTTTTTTCTTGTTGACTCAACTTTTGAAAACATCAGCTGCACTGACCTACAACTACTTGTCAGTAATACAAAAAACATTTAGTTGGGTTACATAAGATTATTGATTAGTTTTCTGGAGAGGTGAACTACTCTGTAACAAAACTTTTTAAGTTGTGCCAACTGAACAAAACTATCTTTATTTCCTTTCGTTTTTTCTTGTGTACTCAATTTTTTTTTTTTTATTATTTATATATATATTTTTTTCCTTTAAATGATAGGACAGTAGAGAGTATAGGGGAAGGATTGGCATTGGACCTGGAGGCAGGGATCAAACTCAAAGCACTAACCACTACACCATTGTCGCCAACGTGTACTGAACTTTTGAAAACATCAGTTGCACTGACTTAGATTATCTGAAGTTAAGTAAACAAAAAAAAACTCTTTTGGAAATTGGTATTGAGAAATAATACATTATCAGAACAAACATAGTTCAATTGAAAAAAAAAAAACTAAAACAGAGACAAATGTTAACAAAACATTTATTAGACACCGAATTAGAAACAGGACAGGAGGCAAAACAACAAAAATGGTAAACAAGACAAGGATCAAAACATGGCAGGACAAACAAGGAAAATGCTTTGTAATGCTTCACATGTGAAACATGCCTTCATGTTTTTTCAACTGAACTATGTTTGTTTGTTCTGATATTGTATTATTTCTTAGTATCAATTTCCAAAAAAAAGTTTTTTAGTCCAGTCAAGTTTTTCAGTCCACATGGCACTATGGTGTTCACGATGACCCGAGTTCAATTCCCACCTGGAGGTCCTATGCTGATACTTCCCCTCTCTCCTCTCCTCATACTATACTCTCTACTGTCCTATCAGTTAATTGTGAAAAAACAAATGTTGAGTACATGAGAAGAAAGAAAATAAGATTATGCTTTTTTTTTGGTCACTCAACTTCACTCAACAAAAAATGTTCAGTTGGAACAACTTAAAAAGTTTTGTTACAGAGTGGTTCACCTCTCCAGAAAACTAATCAATAATCTTATGTTAACCCAACACAATTCAAAATAAGGCAACGCAGTGGCGCAGTAGGTAGTGCTGTCGCCTCACAGCAAGAAGGTTGCTGGATCGAGCCTCAGCTAGGTCAGTTGGCGTTTCTGTGTGGAGTTTGCATGTTCTCTCTGCGTTTGCGTGGATTTCCTCCGGGTGCTCCGGTTTCCCCCACAGTCCAAAGACCTCCAGTACAGGTAAATTGAGCACATTAAATTGTACGTACACACTAATACACTGCAGACAATTTAGGCTACCCTTGAGATGGGTTGTGACTGGAAGGGCATCCGCTGTGTAAAGCAAGTGCTGGATAAGTTGGTGGTTCCGCTGTGGTGACCCCAGATTAATAAAGTGTATAAGCAAAAAAAGTGAATGAATTTAAAATAAATGAAGTAATCCAACATCAGTGAGTGAAAGCTCCACCCCTTCCTCTACGTGAGCAAACATGCGACCGTTGAGAGATTGAAGTGTCCAACATTGCACACTTCTTTTTAATGGTTCAATAAGTGCACCATCCGGGTATTAAAAAGTGCATTTATTCTTGGCAAAGAAATGGGGTAGAAAAGTGCATAAGTATGCGATTTGGGACGCACCTAGTGATTCCCATTTTCTACATCTGACAAACTACTGAAACTGAAACTTGTGAATTATCATGTTATTGCTCTCAGCATTGATCACAGTGCCTTTTAAGTGCCTTTTCTTATTTCGAAATCCTTTTTTGTACTATTGCACTAATATTGCACTAATATTCCTGTAATACACCCCACCTACAAAGGCAAACCTACAGTGCACATACAGTATTTATCTTCTTTAAATACAGTACAGTCTAAAAATATGATGAAATCTGATGAAAATATATCCTCACATTTCCCAAAGCGTTTTGTTATATCTTTATCAGCGGAGACATCTCTCAGACTGCCTTTGATGTTTTGCGTTGAGGGAAAAAAAGTAGACCATCAAATGGGATTGTCGTTGTAATTCGGCAAACCTGTCAAATGAGGACTTGCCAATTGACTTGCAGTGCCACAATAATACACCCACATTATCCCCCCTCCCTCCTTTCCATCCCACTCAAGAATGGAATAATGGCATGTTGCTACTGAATTTCTTTCTTTCAGAAACACCGACGCAATTTCCTCCCTCTATTTATCTCAGCGTCTTCTCCTAAGATGGCTTTGTACCCGACAGAGCTTCTGCCTCACACATCTCAGCCCAAGGAAAGGCTCTTATGATTGTGGATGCCGGCTTTTGCAGGCCCAGTGTGGGCAGAAGACTCTGATTCAAAAGAATGGCTGATGATGACAGAGATTAAACGAGCGTGTTATGGATAAGGAAAGCATATGAGACTATCAAAGTGTGTGTGTATGTGTGTGTGATTGTGTTGTGTGTGACGGCCACCAGATCAGATCAAAGTAGACGCTGGAGATAGAGCCAGAGGGAAAGAGTGAGACAGAGATCAAATCCGTGTGAATATCTTGTCTTGTTTTGACGGAAGCAGAAAGAGATCTGGCTATAGCACAAGCACAAACCATCTCCCTTTGGCTCAAATCTGTCTCTAGCAATTTCTCTCGTGCTCTTCCTCTTTTTATGTATTAATGCTTGACTCATATGTCCTACTGCAAACTAGACCAAAGTTCAATTAGAATTCATTTGAACACGCTTACATGTTCTTGAGGTCGTGCTTGGCCCAGATGTTACACCTGCGCATAAATGCCTAGTTTGCAATTCACTTACACCTCTCCCATTCACATGGGCCTTTCGTGGGAGCCGGTATCCGACAGCTGTTTCCATCACGTAACCTTGATGAGGTACTATTCATCAAACTATTAAACACAGAAGACCTTTATCTTTATGAGTAACCCAGTACAGCTGCCTCGCAGATGAATAAAACGGAGTTTGTTTGAACTATTGCTCCTTTCCAGATGGTTGAGTAATATATAGACTTCGTACCCTTTGGAGTGCTACTGTGGTCATGAGTGCTGCTTGTGTGAAACTTTTTGATATTCGCAAAAGAAGTCATGCCAGTATCGCTACTGAGTCAAATTTCCGACTGTGTTTAAAAAGTTGGAGTGAGTATGAATTCATTCATTCATTCATTTTCTTGTCGGCTTAGTCTCTTTATTAATCCGGGGTCGCCACAGCGGAATGAACTGCCAACTTATCCAGCAAGTTTTTACGCAGCGGATGCCCTTCCAGCCGCAACCCATCTCTGGGAAAGGAGTATGAATTGTATTTTTAAATAAATTAAATATTTTATTCAGCAATAAGGCATAACATTTTACATCAAGAATTATATTTTTAAAAAAGGCTGAACTTTCTATTTATCAAAGAAACCTTTATAAATGTTCCAAGGCTTCCACGATAAAAGCTCTAAACAGTATAATTGTAATGTGAAGGGACGCTTTCACTAGAGGTGCGGATTCAAATGCAGTTTTTGTTACAAGAGAATGGTCAGGCAGGCAATGATCACAATCAGGAGCAAACGGTAACATGCAGGCAAAACCAGAAGATTGATCATTAAGCAGGCAAGCGGTTGTTCTGGATGGCTAACAACATAACCAAAACAAAGCAAGGGTCACACACGGCAAGGAAAGGAAAGGGAAGGGAAATGCGTCGTAAAAAACAAAAAAAAAACAAAACAAAAAAAACAGATAAACGAGACTCAGCAACTGGTGTGTGTGTGTGTGTGTGTGTGTGTGTGTGTCTGTGCTGCTTTTAAAGTCCATGTAATCAGTTCTGAACAGCTTTAGCTCAGTGTGTTAGCAATCAGCGGAAAACAAGAACAGGTGTGAGTGTGTGGTGCATGAGGGGATTTGTAGTCCATATGTTGACAGATTTGGAGTCCTAAGTGGAAGTAAATAATTCCCAGCAATCTACAAGTCTGGATCGCTGGTGATTTTGACAAGAATATGTATGTAAATATAAAGTATGGAAGTAAAGTAATAACATATTTCTTAAGCGTCAAATCAGCATATATTTCACAATATTGCTGTTTTTGGCATCACTGTGGCGTAGCATGATCGCCTCACAGCAAGAAGGTTGCTGGTTCGAGCCCCAGCTGGGTCAGTTGGCATTTCTGTGTGGAGTTTGCATGTTCTCCCCTTGTTCCTGTGGGTTTCCTCCGGGCGCTCTGTTTCCCTTACAGTTCAAAGACATTTAGTACAGGTGAATTGAATAAGCTAAATTGGCTGTGGTGTGTGAGTGTGTGGGTGTTTTCTAGTGATGGGTTGCAGCTGGAAGGTCATTCGCTGTGTAAAACATATGCTAAATAATTTGGCAGTTCATTCCACTGTGGCGACCCCTGATTTATAAAGGGACTAAGGCGAAAAGAAAATGAATGAATGAATGAATGAATGAATGCTTAAGCTGTACAAATGTATATAGCTACCTACTTTCTAGAGACATTTTAGTCATTACATCTATATACATCCATCTGTATTTTAACTTATATTCAATATCTAGAAATACAGTTAGGTCCATACATATTTGGACGTCGACACAATTCTAACTGTTTTGGCTCTATACACAAAGACAGTGGATTCGACATGAAACGAGCAAGATGTGGTTTAGCAGCAGACTGTCAGCTTTAATTCGAGGGTATTTACATCCAAAACAAGTGAACGCTGTAGGAATTACAACAGTTTGCAAGTGTGCCTCCCACTTGTTAAGGGTCCAAAAGTAATTGGAAAGAATAATAATCATTAATCAAACTTACACCTTTTATTACTTGGTTGAATGAATGAATATTGCTGTTGTGTTGTTAAAAAACGAATGCACCATTGGTGAGAATCTAAAAAATAAATCAGTAAAAATATTCTTGATCAAGCTGGGATTTTTGCTGATTTTTGTGCAGGTGTCTCGGTGTGGTATGATCTACATGGAGCCTCACATGTTGGGATGGCGTCCTGTGATGTTGTCCTGGCTCAACACCGTGCCATCCACTTTGAGCTCCATGCACAAAGACCTCATTACTGGCCTCTTCGACCGCATGCTGCCTGCTTGTCTTCAGCTCATCCGCAAAGGCACTAAGGTAACTGTGCTGCAGACAATGAGTTTGGCCTTTCCCACTAAATTAAAAGGCATCTTTAATATCAAAAGCAACAACTGCACACACTGAATTATTAGGTGCCTTTTGTAAAACCTTGGCAAATTATTTTAGTCCCCCGATCTCTCAAGCTATGCCAGATGTATTTTTATACATGGATGAACTAATTCTTGAGGCGTTGGGAGAGAATATTTTAATGGCAATGAGACATCGGGCCCTATCATACACCTGGCTAATAAGGCATGTATGGTATGATTTTTTTGCTATTTTCAGACAAGCACAACCTTAATTTTCACGTTTACGCCACGTTCTTTAAATAGCAAATGGGTGTTCCGATTTAAAAAGATGTGTTTGGCACATTGTTGGTGCATTGCTATTTTGAGAAACTGAAAAAGACCATGCCATTGACCAACTAAAAGCTGGTCTAAAGTGTATTATTTATTATATGCATATTAATATTTGTTTTAATAAAAACAAATTTAAATTTGTCCAACTTTTGGGTTTTGGATCATATGGGGCATAAGAATAAGACATGTGTTTGGATATTTTGTTTTTTGTTCACACTTCATTATTATTGTTCATTTACTCGTTTGCTGGAAATTAAAACTGAATTTAAAAAATAGTTTTGAAACGAATCTTTGTGCTTAACAAGCAAAATTAAATATGCAGGCTAAGAGATATCTTTAGTGGAGTGCATACAATACCATTTACTTATCTATGAAAGTAAAGAAGTAAAGTAAAGAGTAAAAGTAAAGTACAAGTGAAGAGGGTGAATGGAGGAGGCTCATTCTTTGTCTTCACGCTACAGATGGTTTGTTTAACTGTTTTCTCGCTATTGAAGCGTTCAGTTTTTCTGCTTACAAAGTCCGCCATGTAAACAGCAAATGGCTCATGGGGCGACGCAACTGACTCTAAAAGGGAATGAGAGATGAGACTCTGATCGGTGAATGCACGTTATGCTCAAAACACACCCATAACTCATTAAGAGAATAAACACAACCCTGTTAGAACATGAGCCAGGGTGCAGAGTGTGTTTTTCCATCCTTTAAATAGCAAAAGTGAATTTGGACACGCCCTTAATGCTTTTGTGCCATGCACGTTAGACTTAAAATAGAGCCCAATGTCTTTATTTTATTCATACTACATAAAACATACTTTTCAAATCTGAGTTACATTTGAGTTTATGATATTCTGACTTTTTAGTCCCTGCATCCAACTGATGCCTGTAATAGTTATCGATTTTACTGATTATGATGTCAGAGGGCTTCAGTATTGATAGTTAATAATTGTCAACGCATTGTTATTATACAATAATATTCAGGTTAGATTGTAAGTTGAATCTCAAATAAATGTCTCTGTTTTCACCATGATAGCTTTTATTAAGCTAATGAAATATTTCACCTTTATTTGTCAATAAATCTGCAATTAATTACTTTAGAGTAAATTAGCTGGGCATTTACTGGGATAATACAAATCCAGCTAGTTGTTACCGCATCTGTGTGGAGGTAGAAAACTTGATCCATTATCTTGATCCAGATGTCAGAGTTTATCTTGCAGTGTCATAAATTATCCCTTATATAAACCCCTTCAGGATTACCGAAGACTTTTTAATTGCATGTCAGGTCCTGTTGACCTTTTTATACTTGAGGTTTATTATGATAAGTGACACATTAAAGATCTGTTATACCTTAAAACTCAAACTACCTGAGACTTTTCATTTCTTTCCTTGCCTTTCCCCCACAGTGTTATTGAAATGCTGGTGAAACTGGAAGAGTTATAAAAACTTGAGATTTCCTTTTGTTATTAAAAATGCACAGATACTACAGAAAAGACAGCCATTCATTTTTGTGTGCAACATTATTATTACTTTTGGAGCCTGGAAGGAAGAAGAAATTGTTGCCTGGTCTCAATTATGTAGACATTACATACTGAATTTCCTTTTTCAATAATTACAGGCTTCTGCAATTAAGGCTTCTTTTATGCTTGCACGCATGCATTGTGCACAGAATGGGATAACGCACTAATTATGTGCTTTCTTTTTTTAAATACCACTTCTCTTGACAGTCCCGTTTTGTCTCTTAGTGCTTACAGTGCACTTTGGTTAATACAGTTTTTGTCAGACAGAGTAGTTCTTTCTTGACAATCATTTAGCTGCTACGTTTCTTTGTTGCCTTGTTTGTCTTTTTGAAACATTAATTTTTTGTATATCAATTATCATGTTTTTATGTAATTACCTCGCATCACAGCATGTCTTGTGTGCCTTTAAGATAGTTTTGCCCAGTATGATGGCACACCACCACTCATCTAGCCACAGGTTTGCAGTCCAGACTAATGTAGTGTTTTTTGTGTGGGCATTTAGGAATTATCACCCACATCCAACACGAGCCTGGTGAAATCTCTGATGAATCTGATGGACTGCATGATGGATGAGTTCGGAGATGAGAGCCAGATGAAGAGGATGGACCAGAGAGATGTCTGCTCCTGGCTTGAGGTTAGGCGATGAAAGGAAATATGAAGGAGATAAAGTGTAAAATGTTGGACACTTCATGCACTCAACGCTTGCAGTTTTCTTTATGTAGCTCAGATTGATCCGCATTTCTGCTGAGTCTGCACTCAAGCTGCTCGCTAGACCAAACAAAACATCCGAGCAACCACGTTTAACTCTCCTAGCAATCATCCACAGCAAATCAGCCTCATTTTGCATAGGCACTACTCGCATTTTTAACTGCAAAAATGTAAAAATCTGCTTGATCTAATTATGATTAATCTCTATATGCCAGAGTTTCAACATGTATTAATTGATTCAATATATCTGACCCATAGAGAGGGTGTAGAAGGTTATAAATACAAATTAGAGATGTCATATACGGGATATAATGTATCTCACATTACCTTTTTTCATTTAGTTGATTTATTGACTGTCATGGATAATAAATTTAAAGTTTAGCTAAATTAAGTTCTAACTAAGGTTGTGTTCAGTTGTCTTGATTATTTTCATCTGCCCACAAAAATACACTTATACTTTTGAAACTGTTTTACCAAACATTCAAACAGCTTTTATAACATATATTTCACATTAATGACGTGACATACAGTTAAAGTCAGAAATATTAGCCCCCCTAAATTTTGTCCCCATTTTTTGTTTAATAGAGAGAAGATTTTTTTTCAACACATTTCTAAACATATAATTTTTAATAACTCATTAAACAGTAATGAGTTTACATATTGGCAACTTATCTTAAAATAAACATATAGCTTAAAATAGCTAATAATTTTGACCTTAACAACTCTGTGGGTAATTTCCATCAGCATATAATATAATGAGTACTAACATCACAATACTGTTTTGGATATTCGTTAAGTTTTCTTGGGAAATAATTTTATATATTATATATATTATATATATATATATGTGTGTGTGTGTGTGTGTGTGTGTGTGTGTGTGTGTGTGTGTGTGTGTGTGTGTGTAATTGTTTCCCAACAAAACTTAATAATTATCTAAAACAGTGCTGTGTGTTAGTGCTCTGTCCAAGCTGGTAGAAATTGAACTTTAAACTAAGGTACAGTATATTTTACTGTGAATTTGCTTGTTAGTTTACAATGAGTCCTTGAGGAAATCTATCTTACTTTCTGATTCTGCTATTCCTATCACTTGAGTTTTTTGTTTTTCATTCATAATTAAGCTCAAAAGGCTTAATTTTTTGCTAAATAATTTGCATAAAACTTACAAATAAAGAGGGAAAGTCACTGAAGCAATGCATTACAAAGCAAATTAAAAAAAGTAAATAAAAATAAAAAACAATGATGTTACTTTTACATAGCTTAGTTAAAAAATCAGACTTAAGTGCATACATGAAATGTGTTTAAAAAATGGTGTGCAAAACCTCTCACCTGATTAATTTTCTTTTGTGCATATCATATGCGGGGTGGCTCAGTGGTTAGGACTTTCACATCACTGAAAGAAGGTCACTTGTTTAAGTCCGGGCTGGGTGAGTTGGCATTTTTGTGTGGAGTTTGCATGTTTCCCAGTGATGGGTTACAACTGGAATGGCATCCACTGCGTAAAGCATATGCTGGATAAGTTGGCACATTCATTCTGATGTGGTGACCACTGATTAATAAAGAAAATGAATGAATGAATAAATTGGCCGTAGTGTATGTGTGTGTGTGTGTGTGTGTGAATGTATATGGGTGTTTCCCAGTACTAGGTTGTGGCTGGAAGGGCATCCACTGTGTAAAACATATGCCGAAATAGTTGGAGGTACATTCAACTGTGGCGACCTCTGAAATAAAGGCTACGGCGAATAAAAATGACTGAACGAATGAATGTATCATATGCATCAAAGTGCAGTTGGCAGCAGTATTGCTTATTCACATGAACCACTACCATAGTAAACGTTGTTCATTTTAATCGAAACAAACTTGTCAAGTGTGGACACACTCACAGACTTTACTATGTGAAGTTATCTTTAGTTACTGTGCTCCACTAAAAATTTGTCATAATAACTGCTTCTTACAAATATCTTAGCTTTACTGCCCTGAAAGGTCATCTCTTTAGCCGAAGGCAGTTTTTGCCATTTTTTTGTGTGTGTGTGTGTGTGTGTGTGTGTGTGCTGTCTGAAGTCTTTCAATGCTGTCTGCATTTCTCCTCTAGAGTTAATAATCTTTTCACCTGCTCCTCTGAGACGGAGATCATATCAGTGGATCAAAAACTGCCAACCTAGACGGCGAGTCTCATTGATTAGCTGGTACAGGATCAATGCTTAGAAAATCTCCTCCCTCCTCCCATATAGGAAAGACTTTATTTGCTTTCTTTCAGCTGGTCATCAGAGTATTGCACAAACTTTCCTTTTCTTTTTTTACGCCTAAAGAGCACAAAGCATTTTGTCCCAAATCAATGGCGGCAGTGTTTGTATTGATTGTCATTGCTGCAGCAGATTGATCTAAAAGTGCAATTGAATTTGCAAAAGAATATTTATGAATAATTGATTGAATTAGCAGTCGTGGAAAGGTCAGCGGTGGGCCGTAGTGATTAAACACAGCTATGCAGGAAAGAATGATTTAGGTAATTTATGAAAACTCAATATATAATCACTCAGAGGTCAACAGTAAGATGTTACTGAGCTGTTTGCTTGTCAAAAAGCTGCCACTGGCTTTGAACTCCCCTGTTCCATAAAAACATGTTTTTTTTTTTCTCTCTTTCTCTCTTACTGTATAGGGCATCTTTGTATTTTGCCTCATGTGGTCAGTCGGGGCCAACTGCACTGAGGAAGGACGGGTGAAGTTTGATGGTTTGGTGAGGGAGATGTTGGTGGGTGGCCTCAGTGAAGAGACTCGCACACGCCATAGAATCCTGGAGCATGTAGAGCCTCCTGCCAAGCAGCTGACTGTGCCTTTACCCACAGAGGGAACGCTCTATGAATACCGCTTCCTCAAAGAGGTCAGGAAGACTTTTAAAGCACTAAAGCAGAATACTGAAATGTTGAAAAAAACAGATGAGGCTGTTTTAGGAAGTTTTTTCCTTGTCATATTGTTTAGGAGATAATTAGATAGTTGACATGAATTAATTTTTGATTAATGTCTTGTCAGCTTGTAATAGCAAACAGCAAATAACAAAGTTTTATTAACCCCTCACTTAATGGCAAATTTTTGCATATTTCAATATTTTTTTTGTTTTTAAATTATTTAAAAATGTTAAACATGATAAAATTATGTCATTAATTACTCATTCTCATGTCGTTCCAATCCCCTGACACTTTTGTTCATCTTCAAAACACAAATTTTAGATACAATCCCGTTGCTCCTTTATAGACAGCCACGTCTATAAAGCCGCGTGAAGATGTTAATCATCTTAAAAGAGAACCTAGAACATTATCAAAATATTCCATATCACTTGGTTCAAGTGTAATCATATGAAAAAGTGGAAAAAAACAACATAAGCTCATTCTGAAAATGTAGCCCTATATACATTTCTAGAAATGGATGACAGAAGTATGGATGGCTGCATTTAATTTTTAAAATGAATGCTACCGGGTGGTATGACGCTGTTTCTTTTCGCGCTTGCCAGCTAACCGCTTATCTTTGTATGGCAAAGATATTGACCATGACAAAGGGGTTCAAGTCCTATGAAGATAAAGTAAAGACAAAAACAGAAGCCAAAAAATAAAATTAACAAGTAAATAACAGGGTGAGAATGTGGTAAAACGTGGTAAAAACCAGACGAGGGCTTTTCTTTTTCTGAATTGCTTTTTAAATATGTCGGTTGGGTTTAGGGAAGAGGGTGGGCGGGTCAGTCTATGCTTTTTAAAATACTATTGGTTGGGTTTAGGGAAGGGAGGGGGGTCAGTCAATTGGTCAGTCAGTCAAACAGTCTGTCGACTGTGGCCTCTGGTGGATTTATGAGAGAACAGCAGGCTCAAATGGCAATGCAGTGAGAGATTTGAGATCTCAAAAAGCGTACACAGCGACCTTTCGTGCATTCGCGAAAACAAAAACAGCAAAAAAAAAAAAACGTACCTCTTGGGACGTATTTAATCTTCAAAATTGTATATAGAGGTATGTTTTCAGAATGAGCCTGGGTTGAAAAAAAAATGTTAATAAGACTCTTCTCTCCCGTGTGTGCTTACTATGGGCAATATGACATTTTGTTATTAAAGTCAGCAGTAGTTAATGTGCACCTTGATTGGATAAAGAAGCTAACAAAGTTGTTTTTACAGTTTTTGAGCTGTTTTGCTTTTGAGCTTCATATGTTTACAGTTGAACCACTTCAGTCACATGGAATGTTTAAATATATAGTGTTTGGTTCCTTTTTTGAATTGTTGCAGTCTATGCAGGAGGAGGGAGTCTTCAGGTTTTTTCTAAAATATCTTAAATTATTAATTGCATGCTTTTCATTTTTGGGTGAACTAACCATTTATGGAATTAAAAAAAAAGAGTCATATATCTATTGTTCTATGGTATTAAAATTAGGTCAGTAGAAAATATTTTATTATAATATAATTTAGCCTGGCTTTCTGCAGAGTAGTTGTACCATCATACTATTTGGCCTGGTTTTGTATTAAAAACACCACATTTGCTAGCTCTGTGTTTAGAATAT
Organism: Danio rerio; assembly: GCF_052040795.2. NCBI lineage: Eukaryota > Metazoa > Chordata > Actinopteri > Cypriniformes > Danionidae > Danio > Danio rerio. The sequence continues at coordinate 26,858,803 of NC_141029.1, read as the reverse complement.
ACACAAAGTGTAACAACAGCCACTTAATTCTTTGAGCTTGAGGCATGGGAATTTGATTATTTCTATTTTTCGTCTTGAAACACTAATAAGCGAATCTAGTCTCTGCTCAGGAAACACACCCTTCTCATCCCGAATGAGGTAATCTGTCTTATTATTTGTTATAAATCACAAGCTTTATCTCTGTGTAATAAAACTTCAGGCATAACCTGGACTAATTTGCCAATTTCATGCCTCATTAAATGCTGAAAATGTCATTTATTAGAGAAGAAATGGATTATCCATTGCTTACATTTTTCTGCTCTAGATAAAAGCCTTTTTTACGAACAGACAGGACCATGAACAAGCTCATAATTCTTTTGTGGTGCATATAGGCTTCTACAAAGAATGCATCATGAAGAAATTACAGAGGGTGTCATGATGGTGGAATTGGAAACAATGGGGCGTTAATACATACTGTAGTTTGAGACAGCTCTGAAGGACAGCAAAACAAAGCATGAAACAAAAGCTAACAAAATGATTTCAACTGGAATTGTTTTCATTTAAAACGGTTTACGTGAGCATTGATACGCTAACAGGGTCCAGGCAGATGGGAATTGTGGACCGAGGAGCTGAAGGCTTTCCCCCCCATTCCCAAAGATGTGCAGTTCAACGAAATAATTGTGCCTACGGAGAACACTGTACGCTACAATGCTCTCATGAAGCTGCTCATCACTCATCAGAAGCCCACCGTCTTTGTTGGCCCCACAGGGACTGGCAAGAGCGTCTATATTCTGGTGAGTGTTTCACTGCTATTTTTATCACATCTGACTCAACAGTCAGGAATATATTTAGAGTAGGGTTGTCAATTAATTCAAATTTGACGTGAAATAATTATATGATGTGTATTAATAATCATTAATTAAGGACAATCAGATTCTGACAATTGCTGAGAAATTCTTGGAAATGCATTGTCAAGTAAGTAAGACACTGAAGACACTGTCGGTAGCAGTGTAAGGATCAGGGCCATGAGTTAATATGCTCATTTTATAATATGCTCATAACACTCTACAATAAGGTTGTATTGGTTAAAGTATTTACTAATATGAACATTGAACTATACATTTATTTCAGTATTTATTTATTTTTGTTATTGTTAGTTAATGGTAATAAAGTTGATTTATTAAAGTTGAAATATGATTAATAAATGCTGTACAAGTATTTGTCATTATTAGTTTGCTTTAATAATTACATTGACCAACATTAATAATGAAACCTTATTGTAAGTTGTGGCCTTTTAATTATAATTTTTTGTTAAATTAGCAAATTAAGTTGACCCTCCTTTAATTTGAAACATTTGGTTGGATTTGTAACATATTTTATGGTTTCTGAAATATTGAAATTTTAAGTGGGCAATTCACCAATACTACAGTATGTTGACAGACAGTTTGATCACAAAGTAAATTTGAGATTAGATATAGATCTGTCTCTATTAGACAGGGTTTGTTAAATAGTGTAAATGATTTCGACATTGCAGTACAGAACAGCTCTTTGTTTTGAACATTAAGTGTGAATGAATGAGAGGCTTTCTGAAGCATGCAGAAATATCACATGCTTTCCCACTAAAATGTCACAAAATCCTTCACATAAATTTGAGTCTACAGACTTATAAACAACCTAGGAAGTTAAGCAAAGTATCATTTGATTCATTTTTGTTACAAGCATTGTCAAAACAATGAAATTATAACAAATAGCCCATTTTATCTATTCATAGCTGTACACATTTTATGAATTGTAATATGTCAAAATCGTGAAATTCTTTTTAAAAATTGTAGGTATGATGTGGTAGAATACATATTTAATCTTAAACTCATTATTTGATTGAAGTGTCACCTTCAACAGATTATTTGCTTAAAAATAATATTCTTTCCTTATCTTCCCACTGTCAGGCTGCATTTTAAAGAGAATCTATTTGATACTTCTGTTTAGTGCAGAAGAGGTTTGCTTTAGGAAGCACTACATATGCTGCGTCTAAGTAGGACATTTCTACTTATAAGCTGGCAAGTCATAATAATGACATCAGGTACATTCAATTCATTTTTGTCAGCACAAAATGTCATTGTACAAGACAATACAGCAAGATGTGTTAACTCTACTAAAAGAAAACAAAAAGCAAAGTATCTGTCTATGACAAACTACACAAGTTGATCTTGCATCCATGAATTCTGCCTTCTGATCTTTAGGTATTAAGATATACAGTGGCATTTAATTCTTTATTATAGATCAGTGATGCTGCAATGTTTCTCACTGACACATCCAAATTCTGAGCTGAAACATTTTGGTCACACTTTATTTTGATGGTCCGTTTGTTGAATTTAAGTTACATTGCATCTACATGCCAACTAGTTCTCATTAGATTACAAGTAAGTTGTGAGGTCGGGGTTAGGCTTAGTGTAAGTTGACATATACTTGCAAAGTTTCTTATAGTCAGTTAAATATCTGTTTAGCAGCAGAATCAATAGGTATTAAGCAGACAGTCAGTCTACTAATACTCAAATGGACCATCAAAATAAAGTGTTACCAAAATTTTTCCCCAAGTTGAGTTCCCCAATCTTAATAACAACTTTGTTGTGATAATCATGTGCAATAAACTTTTAAATATGATTTATGTCACATGACTTGAATACACCAAAATGTATTGATTATTTGAACTTGAATGAAATCTGCAGGACTTTCTAAAGGATGTATATTGTCACCAATGGTGCGTGTGATCCAGTACGGTTGCCTCTGCTAAACACAAAATATGTGCATAACATAACTCTCTCTACCAACACTTTACATTGCCAGGCTATGCCATCTGAGCATGAAACCTCTTAAGTGAACTTGTACGTCTGCAGGCTGTGGGACGACAGGTCATCAGATTATGATAAATGAGTCAATGGTTGAAGACCAACTGTGGCCTACTGTGCATCCCTGCCCCATTTCCACAAGAGAAGAACAAACCGAATGCTCTTACTTTGGTTGGTGGTGTCGTTAGAAAGTCACTCAAATGAACATGTATCAGTTAAACACTCTACTTTTAGTGGCATCTAATTATTCCAATAAAATAAATGCATCCGTTAGTGATGTCTGCCAGACTGTAGTTAAGAGTTTAGACATCAGTTTTGTTTTTTGTTGTGTAAAGATAGTTGAGACCGAGTAATTTTGCCCTTAAAGTGGGTTCATTCAGTTTTTGTTTAACTCACTTACCAGCTTGTTTCATAGGCCACTCTGTCTCCTCTTTCCGTTTTATTTTTCCACATCGTGAGTCTGTGAAAAAAAAACTGAAGGGCTCTAAAAGTCTCCATGTTGTGTGTATGAAGTGCCTGCAGGTGCCGATGACTTCATCACTCTCGTTTCGAAAATGAATATTAAATCATCATTTTTACACTCTGCCACATGGCTCTTTCAAAGAGTTTAAAGGAATGAAAAAGACTGTATCTTTCAGGCGTAAGTGGAGGCTCCTCAAACTATAATGAATGGGCTCTTTCTGAAATGTGCATATATTTACATTAATTAGTTGACACATGGCTGATCATAATAAGAGCTTTTATGTTGCTTGTGCATGTTGTTGATTTTCATCCTTTAGGTCAACTACTGAATTCACTAGAATTTATCCGTATTGCATCAGTTTTTGGCATGTATTATGGTGTGCAATGATGCACATACCTAATTATGCGTAGTGTGAAGGTTATACAAACCTATTTCATTGACTTATGTACTTGTAGCCTCTTTTATTACGATAGTGACAGGTTTACAGTGGAAAGAGTTTTCTCAACACTTCAAACACAGGTTGGAAGTGTTCATGAAAACAGAATTTTGATGCAACATCTGCTGTAACTAGAGGTAATTAAGTGCCTCCAAATCTCCCACAGGACTTTTTGCTGAATCGTCTGGAGAAGGATGTGTACAGTCCTCTGTTGATCAACTTCTCAGCACAAACAACAGCAGCACAGACCCAAAACATTATTATGTCAAAACTTGATAAAAGGAGGAAAGGAGTGTTTGGCCCTCCCCTGGGAAAGAAAATGGTATACCTTTAACATGTTTTCCTTGTTTTGCTTACGAATAAATCCATTTTTAATAGGCAATTATTATTTTGTCCATTTTAAAATCCACTATAACTATCAACTATGTTTAAAATTCTGACTGTAACATGAAAATGAGTTCTTAATTGCCTCTAATTTAGATGGAAAGCAAATAGATTCTTGATTCACCTGTTTTAATCACCATATAAAATAGCACATTATCTACCAACATTGAAAATTACAGCATCAAATTGCATTAAAGTTCATGTTAAAAATGCTTTTAGTCTTTTTAATTGGTCTTTTAATTATTTTGATCAGGTGGTTTTTGTGGATGATGTGAATATGCCAGCAAGAGAGACGTATGGAGCCCAGCCTCCAGTGGAGCTTCTGCGGCAGTGGCTTGACCACTGGAACTGGTATGACATGAAGGACTGCTCCATGATCAACTTAGTGGACATCCAGATCATGTGTGCTATGGGTCCGCCTGGTGAGCTCACGTCACTTATTTTTCAGAGCAGACATTAAGAGCAAATGGAGTTCTCAGAAATGTTTGCATATGTACACTATCGGTCAAATTTTGGTGTCATGTTTTTTTTTTTTTTAAATAAAATTTATTCCGTTCATCAAGTAAAAAAAAATTTGTTAAATTGTTAAATATTTATTAAAATTTTAAACAACTGCTTTCTTATTGTATGTAGTTTGAATGAAGTAAAACTATTACTCCAGTCATTAATGTTTTTATTACTATAACCATTGACAATAATTATATTGATAATAAAATATAATATGATATGATATAATATAATATAATATAATATAATATAATATAATATAATATAATATAATATAATATAATATAATATAATATAATATAATATAGTAATAATAAGATTAATAATAATAATAATAATAATAATAATATTAATAATAATAATAATAATAAATATTAGAGTGATTTGTGAAGGATCATGTGACTCTGAAGACTGGAGTAATGAAGCTGAAAATTCATCTTTAAAATCACTGTAATAAATTAATAAATTAAATAATAAACTACTAAACGTTATTTTACAGTGCAATAACATTTCACAATTTATTCTGTATTTTTGATTAAATAAATGCAGCCTTGGTGAGCAGGATAAGCTTATTTTAAAACATTTAAAATCGCACAGACTCCAAACTTTTGACCGGTAGTGTTCATTAAAGAAAACACTTAATACAGAAGAATCAACCAATGTTAAACATTATTTATCACAGTAAAATAAATTGTGAAAGTAAAGTTTTAGGAGGGCAGTGCAGCTTGTAACATTAAATGTGTTGAACATTGTGTATACAGTAGGCATGTGAAGATAACCAGTTTTAAGGTTTACCATGGTTTTAAAAAGTCAAGGTTTTAAAACCTTTAGAATTTTCTTTCATACTCTTCCTAAGGTATTTGGTTTTGTTGTTTTTTCGTGTTTTTCAAGAAAATTTTATTTAGTTTTTTTAGTCCATGATTCAGGAAACATCTGAAATACAAATATCAAGCAACATCCAGCATGCTGTAGAGCTGAACAGTGCAGTGGCTTACTTTATATCCAAAGAAAAACAAAGATATCAAACGTCCTGTCTTTAAAAGTAATTAAGACAGCAGAAGTAATTTAATGTTTGCTGACATTTATTGTTTTAAAATTTATATATATACCATGTTGAATGCAGAAAAAGTTGTTGTTTTTTACCCAAACATCTAAAAAGAATTTTTTTTTTAAGCAGTAATTAAAATACCCTGATATCATGAAACCGTGATATTTTTACCTGAGGTTATCACACCGTCAGAATCTTATACCAACCCATGCCTAGTATACAGTTGTGCTTGTGAATGTCTGACATGTCCATCTTCTACAGGTGGAGGTAGGAACCCCGTGACTCCTCGGTTTTTACGGCATTTCAACACAGTGACTATTAATGAATTTGATAACAAAACCATGTTCACCATTTTTTCAAGAATTCTGGACTGGCACTTAACCATAAGGTAACATTGCTCCATACTTATGAGGTTAATAAATAAATTAAAATGTTAACACATTTTCTCTATTTAACTACAGATTTCCATTTCCCAAACCGTTTGCAAGCGTCACCTCTCAGATCATTAGTGCCACTATGTCTGTGTACCAAGAGGCTACTAAGAACCTTCTACCAACCCCAGCTAAATCCCATTACCTTTTCAATCTTCGAGATTTTTCCCGCGTCATTCAGGGTATCTGCTTATCACGGCCAGAAACTGCAGACGACCTTACAGCCATCAAACGGTTATGGGTGCATGAGGTACTGTAACTGCAAACACGGTTTTATAGGCCATATTCTAATAAAAAAGACTAACTGATGATTAAATCTTCTCTTGTGCAGGTCCTGAGAGTGTATTATGACCGTTTAGTTCATCCGGATGATTGTGCATGGATGGTGGGCTTCCTGCAAGAAGTCTCCAAATCTCACCTGAATGAAAATTTCCATCAGCTCTTCAAGCATCTAGACAGCAACTCAGATGGACTTGTAACTGAAGATGATCTTCGCAGCCTCATGTTCTGTGATTTTCATGACCCCAAGGGTGAGGACCGCAACTACCGTGAAGTGGGTGATGCTGAGAAGCTCCGTCAAGTGGTGGAGACCCATCTTGAAGAGTACAATAATATCAGCAAGGCTCCCATGAATCTTGTACTTTTCCGATTTGCCATTGAGCATGTTTGTCGAATCTCCCGCATTCTCAAGCAGCCCCGTGGTCATGCTCTCCTTGTAGGTGTTGGAGGGAGTGGACGACAGTCATTGACTCGCTTGGCTGCCCACATGGCTGAAGCCGAACTCTTCCAGGTAGAGATCTCCAAGAGTTATGGAGTTTCCGAATGGCGAGACGACCTCAAACTCATCATGCAAAAATCAACATCTGGGGATACTCATGGAGTCTTCCTATTCACAGACACCCAGATTAAGATGGAGTCATTTTTAGAAGATGTGAGTAACTTGTTAAACACTGGTGAAGTTCCCAATCTCTTTGCTGTAGATGAGAAGCAGGAGATTTGTGAGCGCATGCGTGTCTTGGACCGTCAGCGGGATCGTGACAAACAGACGGATGGCAGCACACTGGCTCTCTTTAACATGTTTTTAGAGCGCTGTCGCAGTCAGTTGCACGTGGTGCTAGCCATGAGTCCTATTGGTGATACCTTCAGAAGCCGCCTGCGACGTTTCCCTGCTCTCATTAACTGCTGCACTATTGACTGGTTTCAGGTTGGTGTTAATGTGAATCATATGCTTTGTTAAATGCTATTTTAATATCATTGATATTCCACTTAATGATACATGAAACCTTGTTATAATCAAGGAATAAAAGTGTAATCACTGTCAATCATTGTATGTTTCAAAAGAGCTGGCCAGAAGATGCACTGCAGGCTGTGGCCTCTCGTTTCCTGGAAGACGTTGAAATGACGGACACTGCTCGTGAAGGCTGTATCAGCATGTGCAAGAGCTTCCACACATCCACCATCGATCTCTCTGCACATTTCCTTTCAGAGCTGCAGCGCTATAACTATGTCACACCAACCTCCTATTTGGAGCTTATCTCTATGTTCAAACACCTACTCCAGCGCAAAAGAACGTAAGTCATTCTTCTGTAATTCTGTAAGGGGCTTTACATCAAAAACATTGACTGGTTAGGTTTGAATAATTGGGTTTTGTCATTTTGCCAAGTGAATTCTTTCTAAAATAAGCATTATTTGTGCCAATAATGATTTCAGGGAAGTCATGAAGCTGAAGAGTCGTTATGAGATTGGTCTTCAGAAGCTGGAATCGGCTGCCACACAGGTGTCCACAATGCAGGGGGAGCTGGAGGCTCTTCAGCCTCAGCTGCGAGTTGCAACTAAAGAGGTGGAAGAGATGATGGTGGTCATTCAGCATGAGTCTGAAGAGGTGTCCAAGACAGAGAAGGTGGTCCGTGTGGATGAAGCGGAGGCTAATGAGCAGGCCATGGCTGCCAAGGCCATTAAAGATGAATGTGACGCCGATCTGGCGGTTGCTGTGCCCATCCTGGAAGCTGCACTGGCTGCTTTGGACACACTCACCCAACAGGTTTTTTTCTTGCTTTATAAACCACATGAAATGGTTATAACATTAGATAACTCGCAGAATACATTTTTGAGAGATAATTTACAGTGCTTACCCCCTGACCATTGAAGATATAGATGACTTTCTTCTTTATTAAAAATAAATGAAGATTTTTAGCTGAATTTGTGGTCTTTGGTGAGTAGTATAGTTTAAATCAATGGTCAACCTTTTTTAGATAAAAAAGACGTATAAATAAGTCCAAACCAATCCCTGTGTCTCCTGATGATACACTAGGATGATACACTTTAATCTTTAATCCATAGCCTAGACAAACAGTTCTCGGCACACGCACAAATGTATTGAACATGAGGCTTCCAGTTGCTTGGCGATGTATGCGTTCAGGGGTGAGGTTATTGTCCAAGATGCTATAACTGCTATAAATTACACTCGCACTGAGTGCACGCTCGGCCATATGTCATCAAAAGACCGGAAACTCACACTCACAAGGCTAAGCTAATACATTTGTAAACAATGTTCAATTTCCTACACAAACCAATCGATTCACAAGACATCAGTGTGTTAGCTGGAGCTTTGTTTGAATATGCTTATTTTTAATCTAAAAAACTGGCTAGCATTCACTGCTATTATATGAATCACCAAAAATCATGGATTCAGCTAAAATATTTTGTAATGTTCTACTGAAGAAAAAAGCCACCTACATCTTGAATGATCTAAGGGTGAGTAAATTAACAGGAAATTTTCATTTTTGGGTGAACTATCCCTTTAAAATGATTAAAACACACACACACACAAACACACACTCAAAAGATGGTCATCAATGAACAATCAAACACAAATTACTGTACCTTTTTCTGATCCACAGAACAATATTATTTGTTTTATTTTGTGAAATATCACTTTAATTAATAAAAACTAGTAATGTCTTTTGATAATACTACCATTATCTAATAAATCGTTTTGTGTCACCCTCTATAGGATATAACTCTAGTTAAAGCCATGAAAAATCCTCCAGCTGGTGTCAAACTGGTGATGGAAGCCATCTGCATTCTTAAAGGCATAAAACCAGACCGAATCCCAGACCCTTCAGGTTCCGGCAAGAAGGTTGAAGACTACTGGGGCCCAGCAAAGAAACTATTAGGAGATATGAAGTTTCTCCAGAGCCTTCATGAGTACAATAAAGACAATATTCCAGTCAGCTACATGAGCATTATTCGGAATAAATACATCACCAACCCAGACTTTGTTCCAGAGAAGATCCGCACGGCCTCCGCTGCTGCAGAGGGGCTCTGTAAATGGGTCTGTGCCATGGACTCTTATGATAAGTGAGTCTGAGTTAAGCTAAAGGTCAATGCAGAAAATTGGTTTTAAACCAATTACAACATTTACAAAACATTCAATCATATGGATTTTTATTAAAGGGGAGGTCCACTACAAACATCTTTAAATGTAATATTTTCGAAGTTCATTGCAAAGGGAGACATTGGCTTTTACAGAGTTAGCTTAGCAAAGCCTACAGTTAAAAAAGTTTGGGGACAAAAAAAACCATCCAGGCTAGTGAGATCACAATAGCTTCAGGTTACGTGCATTCACCACATGTATACACCCCGCACAGCAAATGTAGCAGAGAAAGCTAAAATGCCATCTAAATGTTACTATTTTCACAGAGCTTGGTCTGTTTTGTATTCGGTCTTCCAAATGATACAACACAGAAACAGAAGTGCTTAAAATTTAATTTTAATTATGTTTCAGAGAATTAAAAAATATATATAGCTAGCATTTGACAAAGGACAGCTCCAGAATCTCTCCTAGTTCTGTGATTTGACACTTGTCAGATTTTATTTTAGAGAGCAGGCATGAGGTTCAGCTGTGCCCTCTGTGTCATTTTCTGTCTAATTCAGGCACAAAACGATACCGCTAACAGCTACACTGGCTGACAGTGTTTACACAGCGCAAAAGCTCATGCTTGAAGGCGTGTGGCACTTTTCCTGGTGACGTGGAGCAGATCCGCGAATCACAGCACATTAAGTTAGCTGGCCAATCAGAGCCTCTTCGGGGCGAGTCTTTCATAACTAGGAACTAGGAAATATGACAGTTGTTTTCATGTGAGCTGAGCAGCTGTATATAATTAAAGTAAGACATATAAAAAATTATTTGATTTTTTACAAATGAAGCATGAACATACATTGCTTTGCATCTTATAAACACAACCACCCCTTTAATTAATTGGTATTTGTCCCTTAAAGTGTGAGAAATAATGTGAACTTAATTTAGAATTCAGGACATCATCAATTAACTCTGGATCTTATGTGGCTATCCAATAAATAAATTTATGGTGCAAAAATGTATTTTTGTCTTTGACAGAGTGGCAAAGGTAGTGGCCCCCAAAAAAGAAAAGTTGGCACATGCTGAAGAGAAGCTGAAGGTGGCCATGGAGAGCCTCCGGAAGAAACAGGCTGCTTTGAAGGAGGTCCAGGACAAACTGGCAAAACTGCAGGAGACCCTGGAAACCAACAAGAACAAAAAGGCTGACCTTGAGAATCAGGTATGCAGAGGAAAGCAGTCACAAAAGAGTCCACACAAGACTCTGTCATCAAATTGTTAACTACTGTTCCTGAAAGCTTCTGTTTTACACCACATTCAACTATTTTTTGTTGACATTCTTTGTAACCTCTCCTCCAGCAGAACCCAGCCCTGTTTAAAATGTCCGCTTTTTGATGGATGTTTATTTAGGAATTTAGTTTGTGTTTTTACATCAAGAGGGGTTAAGGGGATGTTTTCCTTTTCTTCCTTGTTTACTTTCCTTCAGATCATTTTTACGTTCAAACTTTGAAGTTGCAAGAGTGAAGCCTTTGTTTTCTAAACCCACACAGAAAACACACAGGGGCACATGCATACGCACACACACCCTGTTCTCATTTGTCTGTGGAGACTGCCTGTCAGTTTAGCGTGTGTTTGGGTAAACCAAGCATCACCAAGGCCCCGCTGCCGTTTTCTGCCCTATTTCACTTCCTTTCATGTTCCCCTCTTCTTTTTTCCCCTCGTCTCTCCATGTTTGTAATTCAGGTTGTCTGTTTTCCCTATTGGAGAGGAGAAATTGTTTATGCCATGCTCTCTCAAGCATGGCCAGAATCAAGGCACTTGAATGCATTGAGGCAAACCTGTTATGCTGTTCCTAAAGCTCCACTGGAACAGTCTCTTTCAAATTGTTTTCTCACTTTGGGATATGAGTTTGAAAAAACAGGAGCTATAGAGGAATTTATCTCAAGGACCATAAAGTGTCATGATGTCGAATGAATCAATGTCACAAAGAATTAGTGAAGTACCATCACAGAGAGTGAATAAGAGGATTGGATTGTTCAGAGATTGTGCTGTCAGATTCATGCCCAAGCACTGATTTCCCATCACTCTCTGCAGTAGCAGCGCAGGCTTACTTTGTCATTTCAAACAACAACAATGTTTCTCTGGTGGCTAACTGGGATTTTAAAGATCCATTTATCTGTGAACATCAAAGAAGCCCAGCACTAGCGAATCAGACATTCAATTAGATTATTACAGTAGATATTTGTGTTGTAAACATTCCTTTATTGTCACAGTTTTTGACATAAATGCAGTCAGATCTGATCTTCTTTGTCTCATGCGTATAAAATAGCTCATTCTCTCTGAATACATAAGGCAGCCATTCTTACTCTGCCTTGTTTTTGGTGTCAACAGCTGTTTTAGCATGGTTTTTCAATTTTAGTAAACGTGCTAGTGCTTTTATGTCACGTAAAACTGTGATATGATGACATCTGGCCTTTAGTTGATACTGTGATAATCAACTAATATGCGTCAAGAAATGTTACATATACTGCTTTTCAACAAGTTTGATATCATAATATTCGGTGTCATTCTAACGTTCTGATTTGCTTCTCCAGTAACATTTCTTTATTTTCCATTTTGGAAATGTTTTTTGAAGAGTAAAAAAAATCAAAGCTCTGTCATGAAACTATAAACATGAACAGGCTGATTGATCCTAACCAAAATGCTTCCAACTGCACCATTCAGCCCAGCTCCAACTATGCATAGATCTGCTTTGATGATTTTATGTTCATTTTGTCTCCAGTAGCAGGGTGTTTGTGTCCAGTAGAAGTAGATTCTCAGACAGTATGTCTGTGCATATACTGGCAGCAGCTAGGCATGGAGCTACCACTGATAATCAAAGCAGCAGCAGCAGCATGGCAGATTTGTTCCGTCAAGATCAAATACATCAAAATTGTTTATATTTACATACATACATATATATATATATATATATATATATATATATATATATATATATATATATATATATATATATATATATATATATATATATATATATTTTTTTTTTTTTTCCGTACTAATATCTCCAAGGGTTGTCATGAAAGAATAGATTTATAGACAATAAAGGCATTATTATTACCTTTTTAGCAATGAAAGTATGAATTACTTTAAAATCTTACTGAGACCAAACTTTTGAACTGTTAAAAATGTTTTCTTCTTTTTCTATAGGTGGAGATGTGCAGTAAAAAGCTAGAGAGAGCAGAGCAGCTGATTGGTGGGTTAGGAGGAGAGAAGTCCCGCTGGAGTGAGACAGCATTTAACTTAGGTCAACTCTACAACAACCTTACTGGAGACATTCTCATCTCTGCTGCCATAGTGGCCTACCTGGGCGCCTTTACTTCCAGCTTTAGACAGGTATGCCAACACATACAAAAATGCTCTTCACCCAACAAGCCATCAATAAACATTGTTCATGTCTTTACAGATAATGTTGTCAAAGCATGTACACATGTGCATAACCAAACTGACAATATTTGCTATGCAATGACATAAACCAATTTCACTATTAAAGGTGCAGTATGTAAGTTTGACACCCAGTGCTTGCTATTACACACCTGGTTCAAAACATGCGCAAGTGCAGGTTGCCAGATTAACGACATCAACGGAAGTGTGCCAAACTACTGAGGGCAAAGGCTGATTTAAATCATGATCTAAATAAAAACAACGGCACGCGATAGAAGGAATATTTTTCATATAAAAAATACATTTTTGTTTTAACCAACACCTGAAATTTATATTTTAGAATTTTTTTGCAGCTGAACTACAAGATAAACTGACAACGTTTACCTCATGTAAACCTTGTGTGTTTTATTTAGTGTTAAATGCTAATAATGTGAGTTTGAATGCCATTTTACATGACATTTATTGTCATACTACTGAAAACAGCAGCAGTTAGTTCACCTCAGATCTTTATAATAAAATAAACCAATTGAAATTGAACTTTAAAACTGTGACTCCTGTGCAAACCAACACATATCAGTGATTCAGCATCTACATTTAATAATGTTAAAGATATTTAATATGTATTAATCAGATTATAAACCTTACCTTTTCATTGGAGTGCAGTAAACTCTAATTATATGCGTATCATTTCGGAGTCTGCTACTGTCCACCAGAGGTCGCATTTTAGTTATGGACACAGTTTGAGAGCCTTACTGAATGAATTTAATTTTCCACCAAGGCAACCCTGGCTGCTGAAATATAATAGTCCTAACTGTGGGCGGGTTAAATAGAACCAAAAGAAAGTGACTGTTTAAGCACGTACTGTAATGTGCATTTTCAAAGCATAATTAACTTTTACTTTTGTTTTTTAGATTAACACGAATGTTCACTTATTATATTTTCTAAATTTCTGCAAACATATCATTATATATTATTATTATTATTACTTATATATTATTCGACCCAATATTTGAACATAACAACTAACTTAAATATAAATTAGGTGTTTATTAAGGCAAAATCGTAGTTAATGGTTTGTTAGTGCTTAGAAGTGTGACCTAAGAGAAACCTTTAAAAATATTTTCAAAGTAAGCTGTAGAGTCACTGAAATTTGTAAAATTCTCTTTGCACAATTTCCAAAAGTTTCATGTTGGTTATTTTCCACATTGACCAGCATGTCACTGTTTCTTGGTTGAAATTCTGTAAGTTCTGCTTCAGTAGTCACTAAATAGTAAAACAGTAAACAGCAGCCAATGTTTTTCTTCATAACTGTGGCATATTCATGTAACCACACCTTTATGGGTATTCTTCATTTGTGAGTTCTTTTTAGTTTGATGAAATCTGATCATTTACTGTAAGCAAGAAAATGACCAAGCCAACACTGCTATTACTATGAGTATGATATGCTATTTTCCAAATACAGCATGTAGCTAAATCTAGCAAAATCCTGGAGTTATTTTACAGCGTAGGAGTGAGTCTATTGAACAATGAGATACATCTGGGACAGGGTTCATCTGGCAGAAGCATATTTGTCTTTGACACATAACCTTGAGTCTTGTTTGAGTTAGACTGTAATGCCAGTAAAACTCCTATTCGTATGCAGCGCAGTTTATGTGTCTCAGGTGGAGTGATATTAAGGTGTTTTGATATCCTTTCTATAGGCATTATTTGTGCACATTTGCCCCCGTCAGCTGGTTACTCTTAACAACAGAGCAGGGTCCATAAAAAATGAATGAACTCAGTGAAAACACTTTTGTACAATATACCAGGGATTGCTGTGTTGGGTTTGAAACAGCACTCAGGGAACAGAGAGTAGTTTAACTTTAATATTTCCCTTCTGTGAAAGCAATATCTTTTCTCCCAACAGAGATTCTTTTTATATAAGCTTTTGTGCAGGTGCATGACACACAGCGTATTACCTTTGTGTGCTGTAAGTCTTTATTAGATTGAAACAGAAAACTGAGATATCGAAACGATAACAGTGCTGTCCGCAATATCATTATAAGGTTGGAACTAATAGATAAAGTTAAAACTATGGATCTGTGTTTTCAAATAACATTAAAAGTTCTTAGATGTAGAGTTATCAGTAGACTCAGTGATCAGTGGATGTTTCTGGATCTAACTGTCTAAAGCATGTGGTCGTGTTGTCTTTCCTGTGTGTCTCTGTTTCTGATTTCTACAGCGAGCTACAGAGGAGTGGATTGACATGTGTAAGTCAAGAGGAATTCCTTGCACCAAGAACATGTCACTGATGAACTCACTGGGTGAGCCGGTAAAAATCCGCAGCTGGACCATTGCTGGACTTCCTTCAGACAGCTTCTCCATTGACAATGCAATCATTATCTCGTGAGAGTTTCTTTCTGTTAATTTTGTTACTTTGTGTTTGACTATTTAAGTGTCCCATTTGTATTAACATATTTTCCACAACATAGGTGGCATTTTATTAATCGGATGAATCATGCTGTGCCTTATATTTTAAACAACTTGTATAATGAAATGGGGTATATGCACAGCTAGTGTTTTTCAGCCAATGATCAACTTCCAGTGAAAGCTTAATGTGACTATTTTCAATTGTATAAGGTTCCTTTTACAGCATTGATGTTGTAATATAATTACAATACAATCAGTTAAATAGACTTAAGCATTGATGTAGTTGTTCAAGCGTAAAACCAGACGAAAGACCAGTAAGTGTAACCACTAGCACCATCAGGATAGGCAGGCGAGCGAAGAAATTCCATTGAAAATACTGGGGTAAAATAAACTGTCGTATTTTAAACACATGGCAGCGGAAAATGGAATTTAATGCAGTGCTTCTTGTGCTTTCTGAAACCCAATTTATATTGCATATATATATCAGGCAGTGAGAATCACTCATTTTTAAAGAAATCAGACCTTAAATGTGTAAATTTTGTAATGGTAAGTCAGTTCACCGGAAATTGACAGGGTTGTCTGTGTGCATATACCCCACACAGACAACCCTGAGCAAAATCAAGAGAGAGGCTTGTGCCAAATGAGAGACACGGGAATATTTGCATACTGTAAATACTACACACCACTATTTCCAGTTTTGCTTAGAAAATTGATTTAGGCTTAATGTTTCTTAATGTTTGGGCTTAAACAATCATTTGAAGGTTATTTTTATAGACATTATTTTAAACTATAAACTATAGCATACTGACCATTGAAATCATAAACGATTCTATGGCTGTCATCGAATGGCAATACATTTCATTCTTACACAAAAACAAAGCACTGAAGATAGTAGTCACAATTTTGACTCATAATGAGTCATAAAGTGGGAGGTTAACATTTTCTGATAGCAGCATTATTGCCTTGTGCTGCCTGTTTTTTGGAAAATACACACAGGATGATATTATCCTCATTTTGCAATGTAAATGTGAGCTAGCCATTAACATAAATATTGTAAACAAAAAAATAGAAGAACAGTATGAAAAAAAGTAAAACTTTTTATATTTAAGACTGATATATTTAATAAATAATCAGTATTATTACAAATACCAGTTTGCAAAATACTGTAAAGCCGCAAAACTGACCAAAGAGAATGAAATCAGAATCCTCAGACTATATATTTAAAATGTGGATGAAGTAGGCTTCAAAATGTAATTCTTTTAAAGAAGTTCAAGGTTTAAGAAACCATAGAGTCCCAAAACACAGTCATTTTCTGAGATTTTTTTCCCCCTGCACTGTCTAAATGCAGTTTTGATGAAGTGCGGCAACAAGCTTCTCACTATTCTCACCAGTCAGTCTCTGCAAACGCTTAATCTATTTCACACTTCACACTGGATTGCTCTTTTTTAATTAAAGCTAAAAGATAGCACAAACAACATGTGCAGGAGATATATATTTTGCACTTTGCATACTAATATCAAGTTTGGACAAAAAAGTTGTTTTTTTTTGTGTTCTATTTTGTAATCAATAGTAAGCATATTGCTGTAACAGATCAATAGAGGAAATTAGTACAGTATGATAAGTAGTTGTGACCTTTAAAGAAGTTCTTGAGTGGAGGAATAATTAATTTGTTGTTGGTAAAATATATTGTGATGTACTTAAATACAAGACCTGAGGGTTAGTAGACATTTTTGAGAAGATTGAGATGATGTGTCACGTACTGGTAGGTCTTGTTCGTGGAGGTTTCTTGAGATGTTTGTTCTCTGCAGAAATGCAAGGAGGTGGCCCTTGATGATTGACCCTCAGGGCCAGGCCAACAAGTGGCTGAAGAACATGGAGAAATCCAACAGTCTCCACGTGATCAAGCTCAGTGATGCCGACTTTGTGCGCACACTAGAAAACTGCATCCAATTTGGCACTCCAGGTTAGAAATATTGACAGCTTTTTTAAACATGTCATATCACCATGTGCAATCAAGCAGTTGTTATGGATGGTTTTGGTCCAATCAAAAAATGTTAAATTAACAAACGATTAACAAAAAACTAATTGTGCAATACCAATATATCTCCCCAGGGGTCCCCCTCTACCATAAAAAAAAGCACAGACACATCAATTAGATCCAAACTAGTGAATGTTACCTGTTGATAAATCCACACATACTCTCGTTTCTACCTAGAACAGAATAGTTCCCTCTGTATATAACATATGAAGCCTGAAAGCACAATTACAATCTAATTTTGCACTATTTAATGCAAGGCCAAGGGGTGGGCAATCACCACAACATGAGATATGCAAATGAGCAGAGAAATCTGGCCTTAGGTGTCAGTGCTTCTTTTGTCTATTGTTGTTTTGTTACCTTTCTCCTCTAGGAGTTGCACTTCACTTATTAAATTATTTTTGTTGTTATTGTTTATTTATATATTATTAGGATTTTTGCACTCTTTTAGTTCTCTACGTCCTGCCTATTTTTCTTGTGAATAAATATTAAGTTATTATTATTCTTATAATTAGTAGTAGTATTAGTATTAGTAGTAGTAGTAGTTATTCAGTTATTTTCTTTTGTATCTTCAATCATCCATCTTTATTGTTTTGTAGTGTTGCTAGAGAATGTTGGGGAAGAACTGGACCCCATACTCGAGCCCCTGCTGCTGAAACAAACTTTTAAACAGGGTGGCAGTGTCTGCATCAGGCTGGGTGACTCCACTATTGAATATGCACCAGATTTCCGCTTTTATATAACAACTAAGTTACGAAATCCACATTATCTGCCTGAGGTCTCCGTCAAGGTGAGCCTGTTTTATATATGAAGTCATATACTTAAGCACACTACATGCTTGTAAAGATTTTTCTGCTTTTAAACAAAATCACATAGACCTTCTCATGTAAATAAAATCATAAAAACAGGATGTTGTTAGTCATATTAAACATGCAATAAACAAGTAAAAAGCACTTGTCTATACTTGCTAGATGAAAGGACCCAGGTTACAAAAGTTTCTTACCAAGTCAACTTTTTTTTTTTCAAATCAAATATATACCTGTAGTTAAGAGCTGTTTTCTATTTTCATATATTGTTCTTACAATTTATTGTGATAGCAAATGGCTACATTTTTAGCAGCAGTTTCATGATTATTGTCACATATTTCTTCCGAAATCATGCTAATATTCTCAAGAGATTCAGAATTTGTTTTATTATTATTATTATTGAAAGCATAATATTTTTGTGGAAATGTGTATATCATAATTTTGGGGATTTTTTTGGGGGTCTTTGATTCATAGAAATCTCAAATTAGCATAACTTATTTAAAAATTTAAATTAACTATTAGTTGGTTATTATATGGTTATATTATATGGTTAAATGTTGTTTACAGTATTTACTTTTCTCCTCTTGGTATTGTTTATATATTCATTCATTTATTTTGCTTCAGCTTAGTCCCTTATTTACCGTGGGTTGCCACAGTGGAATGAACATCCAACTATTCTGGCATATGTTTTACTCATCGGATGACTTTCCAGCTGCAACCCAGTATTGGGAAACACCAATAAGCAATTATTCACACACACACACACACACTCATACTTTAAAGGCAATTTAGTTTATCCAAATCTGAACTCCACACAGAAATGCCAACTTGCCCCGCCAGAACTCAAACCAGCAACCTTCTTTCTGTGAGGTGACAGTTCTAACCACTGAGCCACCATGCCGCCCTTATATGCATATTTATATGTATATTTATTTTGCAGTTATTCTCTTATAAGCTGGAGTCTATGTCATGACATACAGTACACACAACAGCAGCAAAAAATAAAATATTTTGGTTGTTGGAACATTACTTATTATACTTATTCTGTCATAAAATCACAACAAAGTCCAGAGGAACCAAGAGTCCACATGAGTTTTGTTCAAACTAATTGGTAGGTGGGGCATTTCTTGGCCACTAATACAACCAAACAATTTGCAAATAAATACTATTTCACTCAGGTTTCCTGATTAAGGCTCCCTTTTTGTAACCTTGACTGAACAATAGAATAGTCTGTGTATTAAACTTATTGATTTAGTCGGTTGCTTTGGATGGTCTATATGCTGAACAAAATGTTTTTACTTTAAAAAAATTATGTTTAAAAAAAATGCTTAAAATACCTGGACTCTAAATCTACCTCCTTTATAACAACCTAACACATCAATTTCCTTTTATCCTGTTCGCAATAGAATAAAACAAACGATGCTGTTGAGGTAGATTAGAATAATCATTCTTCATCCAAAACCGTGTTCCACTGCAGACTCACTCATATCACAGCCATTAATCAAAAAAATATTAGGTCTGATATTAGCAAACAGTCTTGTAGATATGATGTAGATTGTAGATTTTGTAGTTGCTTCCATAAACTTTGTCATATCGTAAAACCCGAAATCTGTGAGCTTGGAAAATAAAGGTCTTCAGGGGCTCTTGTAAATCGTAAGCACAAGGGTCTGGTCTGATTAAAAGCGTTATTGCAGAAAAAGCAGCCGCCAGCTCTGTCAGTGCTTTTTCTCCTGTTCTGTTCAGGTGACCCTGCTGAACTTCATGATCACCCCAGAGGGGATGCAGGACCAGCTGCTGGGCATTGTGGTGGCCAGAGAGAGACCTGACCTTGAGGAGGAGAAACAAGCCCTCATCGTACAGGGAGCTGAGAACAAGAGGTACCACCCAGAAACACAATTAACCTGACACTTGAGTCCTGTGGGTACCTCACTTTAAATATTGTCTCTAAAAGCAAAACAAGTAGAATCCCTGGGAAAATAATTTTCTCCTTATGACGTGAGAGCAAAGAGCAGGATGACCACGGTGCAGTTATGTAAAAATAATATTAATAATAAACTGCTTGCGTATTATACATTAGTATGTGCTTAACCATGTGCTTCTCTCTCATTTCCTTGTAGACAGTTGCAGGAAATAGAGGATAAAATCCTAGAAGTCCTCTCTGCCTCAGAGGGCAATATTTTAGAAGATGAGACGGCTGTCCAGATCCTCTCTTCTTCTAAAGTTCTAGCCAATGAGATCTCTGAGAAACAAGCAATTGCTGAGGTTACTGAGCTGAAGATTGACCAGACACGCTTGGGCTACACTCCCATCGCCATCCACTCTGCAATTTTGTTTTTCTCCATTGCTGACTTGGCCAACATTGAGCCCATGTATCAGTACTCTCTAACCTGGTTCATCAATCTCTTCATCATGTCCATTGATAATTCCCAAAAAAGTGACCTTCTAGAAGAAAGGTATGCTGTCAAGATTTTATTTTTACATGTTGTCATTTTATTCTGGTTTATATTGGTTAATGTCAGGTAGTTTGGTGTTCGGTGCACAAAAAAGGCTACAGTACACTCTCAGAAAGAATGGTACAATGTTGTACCAAAGGATGTACAAACCCTTGTCACTGGGGCAGTACCTTTTTATGGAACAAAATTGTACCTTAAGACAAAGAAACAAATTATTTACCATTGCAGTTAGTAACTTTAAGGACATTATTTGAACCATGGAAAACTAAAATTTACCCTTGGTTTTTAAAACCTGCTGATACAATATTGTAACTTTATCAAAGGTATAAACCAGATCCATGAAGGTACCATTACAGTGACAAGACACTTTGTATCTTAACAGTGTGGAATGTGTTACTTCAAGAACTAAAGGCATTTTGCTTTATCCAAAATGCTTCAATTTATTTTCAGTAAATATAAAACATCAAATACATTTTTAAACAATGTTTTTTAAAAAGTTTCTTGTTGTGTAAATGCACCTTTTCCATTTACAATAAAGAATAAAAGTTACTTCAACATAAATCAAAAGATCTGTGTTCGCTAAACAACACTTCACAGCTAACAATATTAGCAAAAATAACAATGCCAGTAACTTACCACCCCCATTATCCTCATAGGTGCTTATAAATATGCAAACCTTGCACACCACGACACACACATACTTAAGGCTTAAGTCTAATCTTGGTGTAATTTTGGAGACCTCCACTTGGAGACCATCCTTCATGTTCAGTCGTGACCTGTATTTATTTTGAATGTTGTAATGTTAAGTTTAATCTAGTGCCATAAAATCAATCTGCTGCATCTGGCATTATTGCTGTGTCTTTAATATCATTTTAAATCCCCAGGGGTCACAATCCAGTGAAAAAAGATTCAAAGGCAGATGGCTTTTTATTTGCATGTTGTTGTTTTTAAAGTAACTATTAACTACTATTTTGATCTTCTGTAAGTTATGGATGAAATATGTTAATTCTAATTGTTTAATACAACTATTGAATTTTTGGAAATCACTAAGTGACCACCCCCCTCATCGCCCCGCGACCCTTCGGGAGGATCCTTTTGGAATATTGCTCAAAATTTCATACATGTTCAATACAACTCTAGAGGCGGAGATCAATTTAAAAAATATTTGTAATTTATTAAGTACAAATTAATAATTTCATATAATAATAATAAGGGCCCTGGGTCGCATAAATGTGTCCTATTAGTTATACAATGCTATCCCAGAGGACCCATGAGGTGCTCTGCATGTGTCCCTCAGAACTAAAGGCCTATTTTATAATTACAGAAGAAGAAGGCGGGTTGTCTCCCTGTCAGATTTTCTGCACTTTCTGTAGTTCCCCTTTTCTGCACAGAAGAACTGAACAGTTAAATGCACATGCCTCCATAGGCCCCAATATGTTTTCATAAAGGGTAACTCATACAAGCATTCCACTCTCAGCAAGCATGTCTAAATATCTGGTAACACAGGAAATCAGAAGTGAGAGACACACTATTTTAATTTTTTTTTTGCTGCATTTTTCTTGTCAAAGATAGCGCCTTCTGAAAAATGCTTCATTAATATGCAAAACACATCTCACTCAAAGAAGAGTTTCGGTTAACATCATTTGGCAGAGCATACAAATAAAGAGTAAAGAATGACTGTAATGAAAATGATTTAACATATCTTTAGGCAAAGCATACACAACATATTTCCAATAAAGAATAAAGGACAACTCTAATGAGAAATGGAAAAATGAATTCTATTGTCTTACAGTTCAAACCCCCACCTTGGAAACCTCTGGCTTAGGTCATACTGAACTTTATTATATGGAGAAAAAAAAAACATCTGAAACAACCATTGAAATACCTTTTTATGTTCAGAAAGGTTTTTTTTAAAAACAGGAGGCTCAAGAAATGATGACAGCATGTTCAGTTGAAAGCAAGCTATCGCTTTTAAAGGCACCACAGGTTTCAAAGAGACTCTGCATGAGTTCAGTAATAATATAGACATGCAGCATAGGACGAAATCTTAAACAAAAGAATGTGAAGATATTTTTCCCTGTGTGACTATTTACTGTCAGCAAAGTCTTACTTGGGCAGTATGGTGTTCTGATTTGAGATTGATAGCTGATAGCTGTGGGAATACTATGACACTTCAGCCCAGGGCGGAATCCTCTGGTTAAAAGAACACAGTACCAATTCTCTGGAGGAAAAAGTCCCAAAAAGTCATGTCTTTAAACTTAAAAGAGTGTTCTTAAAACTGTTTTTATTTAAAGTGACATGTACAAAAATGAAATACGACTGCTGTTCAAGATTCACTTGGGCAGTAGTTTTGTTTTTGTTTTTTTACTCCAGGAATGTCAGTTTTTAAAACCATGCTCATCTGACCATTAGTTTTTTGTGTGATTTACTAAATAAAAACAATATTCCACTTTATATTAGGTGGCCTTAACTACTGGTATGTACTTGCATCAAAAAAATAAATAAAATGTACATACTGTGTTCATAATGCATTGCAGAACACTTCTGGTGCTCTTGAGGTGGGATATGGGTAAAGTTAGGGATAGATTTTATGGTATGGGTAGGTTTAAGGGTTGGTTAAGGTGTAAGGGATGGTCAACAGTGTAATTACAAATGTAGTTACAGAAACTAATTAAGTAATTACATGCAGGTATTTAATCATACTGTAAGTGCAATGTAAAAAATGCATTTACTCAATAACAGGGTATTCGCAGGGTCTTAAAAAGTTTTAAAATGTCTTAGATCTCAAAATCACAATTTTAGGCCTTAAAAAGTCTTAAATTTACTGAAATATTGTATTGTAGTTCTTAAATACTTTTTAAGCAGATTTTAATATTGCTTTGTTCAGGTAATGCTAGCCAATGTGGCCAACACCATATCTCCAACAATCCATCTCAATAAAACTTTAAACTTTTTATTTAAAAAGGATAATTTTTAACTATTTACCATAATGATTAAATTATTTTCCTTACAATAACATTTGTTTAAAAGTTCTCCATGCATTTACTGTTAAAAACACCAACCTGGACACATGGTTGGGCATACATTTAGTTTATTATATTATTATATATATATATATATTTTTTACTTTTCAGAATGTTTTTTGGGGAAAAAAAGGTGTATGGATGCAAGTATAGCTTGCTTGTTTTACACAATATGGAAAATATTTTGCTAAGAAATTTGTAAAACATTTTAAAAATTGTATTATTAATTCATTATTGTATTATTAAATGTATTAAATTCTAATATTTTTTTTATCTTTTCCATCTGGGCCATTTAAAAAAAATCCTTAGTGTTTGTCTATTTATGAGTATGACCCAGAACAAGTACATTTTAACAAATGATTCATTTCAGTGTCAGTACATATTAGTTAAGGTCACCTAATATCAAGTAGGACCCAAATAAATAGCGTATTAATATTACACTGTAAAACCCAAAAAGTTAGGTTAACTCAATCCGTTTGAGGAAACCGATTGCAACAAACCATTTAAGGTCAAAAACTAATCCTAATGAGTACTTCCATTTAAGTAAATGAAGCAATTTGAGCACAGTAAAACCCGACAAATGAAGAGAACTCAAACCAACTGAATACTGTAAAACCCAATAAGTTAAGGCAAGTCAAACCATATGAGGAAACCAATTGCTACAAACTATTTGAGTTATAAAAACTAATCTATATGAGCACTGTGAACTTACTCCATTTAAGATGATGTAATTGGATATTTAATTTACTTATTACCTTCAACAATAAGTTCAAAACTTTTTTCAAATGAGTTGAATTAACTTTCAGTCAATTTGGAGTAAACTACACTCATTTCATTTAATAAAATTGACTTGGGTTTTACAGTGTAAAATTAGCTTAGATGGGACATGTTTACATTTACTCATTTAGCTGGCACTTTTATTCAAAACAACCATGAGACGTTTAGGTTATTATTTATCTATTATGTATTATTATATTATTTATTTTTAGACAAATGATTAGACTGAAAATGATTGATGATCATTAAAGTGAAAGCTAAGTATACTGATGCAATCCACTGATGATTTGGAAATGACAGAAAAGGAAATATTCATAAAAAACCTACAGCTGTCATACTGTTTAGTACAATTTTGAAGGCTTATATATTATAT
Organism: Danio rerio; assembly: GCF_052040795.2. Lineage (NCBI taxonomy): Eukaryota > Metazoa > Chordata > Actinopteri > Cypriniformes > Danionidae > Danio > Danio rerio. The sequence continues at coordinate 26,834,031 of NC_141029.1, read as the reverse complement.
TTTCAGTGTACTAACACTTTGGTTTCTTAACCATTTTCAAAAAACACTTTCAAAATGCTTCTCATTGAATGACTTCTACCACAATTCTTCCTCTATCTAGACTCCAGATTCTGAAGGACCATTTCACGTACTCACTTTACTGCAACGTGTGTCGCTCTTTGTTTGAGAAGGACAAACTCCTCTTCTCCTTCTGCCTCACTGTCAACCTGCTCAAACACAACAAGCTTGTGAGTAACTGCCTCCGTGCACTCGCACACAACTGTGATTTATCAATTCAATAAACCTGGGCAAGACAGTGCTTCATCTGATAAATAGCAGATAAAAGAATGAAGAGGTTACTCTCACACAAGACATCTTAAGGTTAATGACGTGAATGCATCAGTCTGACAATGTTAATATTGTCACTATTTCAAATGATCCTGCAATATTTATCCACATAAACACTAGTTTAACCAATTTAATGGAACTGTTAGGGATTTATACATGTTCTCTATGTATAAGCTGTTACTCATGCTGCATCTGTCTGTCATTCATTTAGTGTGCTGTCAGTAGTTTTGTCAGCCACTGAATCAAATGTTGTTTGGGCACGTATATTTTCATAGACTTTGACTTCAGTAGAAACTAGAGTTATATCTGTAATCAAGAAGAACAGCTACTAAAAAACAAAGCACAATGAAAGTAGTGTTCATTGTATACACGACTGAATGAAGGTTATGCATTCACAACTGTTTCTTAACACACTCTGTTTCCATCTCTGTTAGGTGGATGAGAAAGAATGGCGATTTCTTTTGACAGGTGGTGTGGGTCTGGATAACCCTCATTCGAACCCATGCACCTGGTTGCCCAAAACATCCTGGGATGAGATCTGTCGCCTGGATGAGATGGAGCACTTTAAAGGCCTGCGCAAAGACCTGGCTCGACTCCGGGAGGGCTGGAAAGAGGTTTATGATAGCAAGGTGCCATTGAGATTAAGAACACAGTATTTCTTTCTGCTCAGCGGTGTGAAATGGACTGGGAAAGTATGAAAGGAACACCAGATTTTTCATTTTATGGTGTGTGTGTGTTCTGCAGGATCCTCATCACACTGATTTCCCTTCAGAGTGGCAGGAAAAATTAGGACAGTTCCAAAGGATGCTGATTATAAGATGCTTAAGGCCAGACAAGGTACGGCTTCTTTGCATTGAATTTATAAATACACATGTGATTGGACCGGATTGTAATAAATGAAGACATTTAATGTCACAAAAGAATTGTATTTCAGATGAATTATGTTGAGATTTGTTTGATTCATTAAAGAAGCCCAAAAACGCAAGTATGTCAGCTTTGTTATGGATATCAAAAAGATTTATAACTGAACAAAGCTCAACAATAAGGACTGCCCGATAGCCCAGGGCCAGCATGAGAGATGCTTGGGCAGCAACATCAAATTAAAAGACTTAAAGAAAATGTCTGTTTCTAACATCTTGGAAGCAACATTTACGTGGGAACAACATGACAAAAAAAATTAAGTGATGTTTTGCACAATTTGCCGTCAGTTTGTCTAGTCAACCACCTCATTTTCCATACTGCCTTTTTGTTTGCATAACACTTTGAATTTTGCTCATTATACATTTCTTAAAATTTTTTTAAGTATTGAAATTCTAGATTCACAGACATTATTTTTGACACATTATTTAAAATATGTGGCGATTAACTTCTTTTTTTTTTTTTTTTTTTTTTTTTTTTTTTTGGTGGGGCCAGTGAAAATTTTGGCAGGGTTGTAAAAATCTGAACTACTGGCTCGATCGGACCTGTAAAAAACAATCTTGTTGAACAATGCTGAAGTTCATTTAAATTTTTATAATATTTGATAATTTACTGAATTATCATTAAATAAATATAACCTTAGTGAGCCTTTTTTTTTTTTTTTTAATATTTCTAAAAAGTTCAACCCCATAGCATCATTTCATGAATGTGTTGTGTCCACCCATCTCAGGTTGTTCCAATGGTTCAAGAGTTTGTGTCAGGCAACTTGGGACAGCAGTTTATTGAGGTGCCACCCTTTAATTTGGCCACCGCTTTTGCTGACAGTCACTGCTGCGCTCCGCTCATCTTTATCCTGTCCCCAGGATCAGACCCCATGGCAGCATTGCTCAAGTTTGGCGAGGAACAGGTACACACGATTAAGGATTTTAATCCACAGATCTTGTAATGGATTAAAGTACTCCTATTACATTGTTGTACTATTACATTGTAAGGATTGTGTAAAGAAATGGAAGAATGGAAAGAATGGAAAAAGCTCTGCAAAGTTTTAATAATCAGTGTGTGCAACAGTTAAATGTATTTTTTTTTAAAAGAAAGGTTCAGAATGTAACAGCTGAATGATTTCTCTGCAATTCCATTTTCAATGTATCTACTAAGCTTGTATTTTGCTGCATGATGACAAATCAAATGGCAAGATCAATTCTTTATTTATTTATTTATTTATTTATTTATTTATTTATCCAATCACATTATTTCAAAAAGAATTAACAAAAGGACATTCCCAAAATAAGTGAGCTACACTTTCAGTGGAAATTTCACAGAAAAAGCAAGATATATCAATGTTACTTTTAAATTTCTTTATTTTTTAAAAAGCTTGACCGGATAAAACTATTCTATTTTATAGAATAATTATGTATCTCAATTTGTTAAGAAAATGTTACGGAGTGGCAAGATCAATGATGATTTATATTACAAGTCTGTAAGACTTATTTGAGTTGATATTTGGGTATTTGCTAAAAAGATGTTATTTAAATTGTATATGGAGTTTAACATAGTAAAGAGTATGGTTATAAGTAAACCAATGCAAACAATCTAGCCTTAATAAAACAAATTATTTAACAAAAAAGATGATTTGGCCTCATGCAGTAAAATATTTGAAGTTTTTTTAATAAGCATGGTGTTTACAAGATAGAGATAAGATAACATAAGAAGTTAATTGTTTGTTTGGAAGTTTGTGAAACGGAAATTGTCCAATAATAAACCCGAAATGCACGTGGTTGTTGTCATGCAGGGAATCCAGCCAATCGTGTAATATCAGTGTCTTCATCGCAGCTCATGCAGTCCCTGTTCAGGTGCTGCACTGGCTGAATCAATCATCTGATCTCGGATCAATGTCGTGGTACTTTGATTCCACATGTGATAATCATGTGGCGTCGGTGCAGCGTCAAGCCGGACAAAATTTCTTATCGGCATGAAGCACTTTAAGATCGGACTGCGCAACACTGCATGAACACACCTTAAGTCATCTGACCAATCAGAACAAAATATTTTTGTTTAAAGAAGACGTTCAAAATCAATTTGGAGATTTGTTAATAAATGCAGTGAATTTAAGTAAATATTATAAGAAAAAGAAAGTAGTTTGCTTTACTATGAATACAAATAAACCTATTATAGGTCAACTCCAACATTAGAAACCTTTAAAATAACATAATAGGGGTAGTTTTATTATTATTATTATTTATATTCTGTTGATTCTTAGGTCTTTTTTCAAATTCACATTGTTTTGGTTTGTGAGAGATGATGTTTTTTTTTTAGATTTGAGATGCTGTTTTATTATTAAAACACTGTGTCTGGCTTGTTGTTCAGGGCTTCACAGGAAACAGACTGACCTCCCTGTCTCTGGGACAGGGTCAGGGCCCCATCGCCATGAGCATGATTGAGACTGGTGTGAAGGAAGGAACCTGGGTAGTTTTACAGAACTGCCACCTGGCCACTTCATGGATGTCCACCCTTGAACGTGTTTGTGAGGTAGAAAATTAAGATTTTTATTACCTAAATGAGGTGGATGGCTAGTTGTTCATAGTGTTATTCTGACGCCCACTAGCATGTGTTTATTTGCATTATTTGTTTGTTTATTACTCTTTTGCGTTTTATTTTTGCAATTTTCTTGACCATAAGTACCTCCGCAGCGACATGTCAACTAGATTAGTAGAAAATTAATGGACTGTTGAGCTTATGTTAGTGGGAAAAGTTGCCATGTATTTGGAAAACAACTCAGCATAATCAATTGATTGCTTGTTAGTGGATCATCAACAAAGTTTTAGCAGTGACAGTCAGCAAATGACTCTATTTAAATACTGATAATAAGTAGTTACATTTAGTCAAAGGAATATTTAGAAGGTCCATTAGAAAATGTTTAGGTGCATGTGCATTGTATGCATGTATGCTGTATGATATATAATGAAGTGCTATTTGGAAATAGTCAGAAGCCGCACTTTGACTTTTTGCAGGAGTTGAATGCAGATACCACTCATCCAGACTTCCGCTTGTGGCTGACCAGTTACCCGTCTCCCAACTTCCCTGTGGCTGTGCTGCAAAATGGTGTCAAAATGACCAATGAGGCTCCCAAGGGGCTGCGCTCCAACATCATCCGTTCTTTCTGCATGGATCCCATATCTGACCCTGAGTTTTTTGACAGCAGCTCAAAACCAGTAGGTTCTTCACAGAAGTCAAGTTTTTTAAATTACTCTCAACATGATTCTTTAATTTTTGATAATCAAACTGACTATTAATAATAAAAAAAAAACATATGTTTGAAAAATGGGTGGTTCGTTCCACTGTGGCGACTCCAGATTAATAAAGTGACTGAGACAAGAAGAAAATGAATAAATGTTGTAAAAATGACATCTGTGTATTTTCAGGCTGTCTTTAAGAAGCTGCTGTTTAGCTTGTGCTTCTTTCATGCGCTGACGCAAGAGAGAAGGAAATTCGGTCCTCTTGGCTGGAACATTCCCTATGAGTTCAACGAGACAGACCTGCGGATCTCTGTCCAGCAGTTACACATGTTCTTGGACCAGTATGAGGTAACATCACACATGCACCTATTCTGTATATGCACACACAAACAAATTTGCTTTCACTGTTACAACACACACACACATACACACTTTGCACATCACCTTCCTTTTCATGCTTTTCAGTACGCCCCTTAAACCACCCCTAAAAAAAGAGTGTTCTTGACATTTTCCGAACTTCAGAGAAGCACTCCTCTTACCTCCGTTCCTCCTTTCAAAACAAGCAGACTGCACAAACTGATCAAGAGCTTCCATGAATGCTCTGACATTTCTCCAGTGCTAGGAGTGCCACCCACTGCATTAGCAAGGGAAATTTCAACAGGAAATGTCACAATCATGCCAGCCCTCTGTCCATCTTTTCATTTCCCCCTAAAGATCGTTATATCGAACCTACCAGCCTGACATGCACCTCCACTTAATAAAAAGAGCCTTTGTTGAGGAGCCGTGCATTTAAGATAAAAAAAGGTAGTTTTTTTTAGGTTCTGAACAATAAGGTCATCATCTGAGGGCTCTCAGAAAGTCATTTTTAGATGAACACTTTTTACATGTATCAGCTGTATCCAAAGGAATAATAATGGCTAATAAGCTTAAGAAATCAAACTTTCCTTAATCTTTTGAGATAAAAGCTTCACCTCACAAAAAACGTATTTATTGAAAACAAGCTGCAGAATGATTCATCATGAAGATGGATTTTTGATCTGCTCCATCCTAGTGCCTTGGATAATTAACGTTTTTAATTTAACTCATCATTCTTTCCTGATTTCTTTATCCCATTTTTCATGTTCATCTTAACTAATTTTGATGCTATTTATATGGTGATGTCTCTGGTTGTGTGTGTCCTTGCAGGAGATCCCCTTTGATGCCCTTCGTTATATGACAGGGGAGTGTAACTACGGAGGTCGTGTCACAGACGACTGGGATAGAAGAACCCTGCGCACTATACTTTCCATCTTCTACACCTCTGAGATCATTAATGATGCTGATTACAAGTTTGACCCCAGTGGCTTGTATTACTCACCACCTGAAGGAGATGTAAGGCAACTGATAAACAACAAATTTATTGTCAAATACACTTCACCACTCATACACTATTCAAATGTTTTGAACAAAATCTCCCATGCATATTGAAAGGCTGAATACAGTAAAAATCAGTGGTATTGGTATTTAAAGAGCCCCTTTTTGAAAATGTTTTTGAAAATGACCTTCCATGCAGAGTGTATTACAGCTCTAATTAAAGTGAAATATCCAGCTAAGGCTTAAATCTGAAAGTGCACCGTGTTAAAAACTATTGATTTGATTTGTCTATAAAAGAGTCAACTCAGAGTGGTTTAAATGAATTATTGGCGTAACGAATCTTTAGCCGTGTCGGCGTGACGTTGATACAGAACTCAAGCCCAGCCCATTTGTTGTGATACAACAAATCGGCGGTGTTATTTTCCCCACCCAAATATTAGGCTGTAAAGCAGGGATGCCAAACTCAATTCCTGGTGGGCCGCAGCCCTGCACAGTTTAGTTCTAACCCTAATTAAGCACACCTGATCAAATTAATTGAGTGTGTTGGAGCAGGGTTGGAAGTTTTAGCAAAAATACCTCAGCATTATAGCACTACCCTTGTGCTGTGTTCCCGTCATATTTCTGATGAGTGCTTCAGCAGTCTACACGCATACAACAAGGCATTTGTCGGCTGTTTGTTAAAGGAAGGATCAGAAAAGACTGTTGATGTATGGGACTTTGTCAGAGCTTGACAAGATCTTTGAAGTACACAGTTCATAGATCAGTCTCTTTCTCCATTTTACAAGTGTAAGTGTGATTAAAATGGTTGCCTCCTTGTTTTCTCCAGCTTGCAAATTATGTATTTAATTGCGTTTTGTTACTTGTACTTTATCTGGTTAACTCTTTACATTCTCATACCGCGTCTAAAACCACGTTAAAAGCATGATACGTGCCGCTTTGTTTACAGATTTAAATGCGTTTGTCAGCTTGCAGTTTACTGCCGCTTGTTGTTGCTATGGCCACCGCCAGCTGTTCCTACACACATGCAACAGTCAAGGTTAAAAATAGTTCAGCTTTTGCCACTGTGTGGATTAATACTGAATGTGTGTCATGGTTAAGAATAGAGCAATATCCTGGTGGTAAACTGCATCGCTTTAATGCACTCCTGCATTGGGCTCACACTCTGACTACTTCAACAATGTTGAAGTGTTCATTTCTCTCTGTCTCACGCTGAACGACAAATTGCAATAGACTGGGTCATCAGACCAATCAGCGCTGATTAGCATCACGCTAAGGAGGTATGGCCTTTTGCGTAATATGGCCTTTTAGTGCATTAAAGAGACTCTTTAAAATAACTGTTTAAATATATTTTTTACATGTAAATTATTCCTATTATGGCAACACTGGATTTTAAACAGCCAGTACACCAACCCAGAATGTCACACTATTCATTATCTATTAAGAAATAAAAAAATCTAAAATGTTTATTTGATGCTTAAGAAACAGTACTCTAAAACATGCAATGAGTCCAAACCTCAACAATATTCTGCTGTAAAATGTAATCAATTTTAATCACGTTAACACTAAAGTGAATGACAGAAAAGAAAAGCAAAAAAACAAAAAATACTGTCATACTGAGCAGAATTTGCTCATATCGATGGACAGAACAAAGTTAAGTCATCAATTCTTAAAGAACACATATCATAGACCAAAGGCTTGTCCAGTTGTGGAGAGAGTTTATGTCAGAGAGAATTTCCAATGCTTACATTAAAGCTAGCTTGATATGTCTTCATATTAAATTCAAAGAGATTCTCTACACAGATCCTGCTGGAAACCAAATTCTACCAAGGCTTCGCTGTCGTTCCTTCATCTTATTTCTATCAAAGGAAGACAATATGCACTTCTGCAGGCTGAGGTTTCTCATTCAAAATAAAGCCTTAAAGAAAGTAATCATATGCGAAAACAACAACTCCAGTCTTTGTGCAAGCTCAGTCAAGGTGTTTGTGAGCTGAGTGGGTCAGCATCCCTCCCACATTATACGCTTGTGCTTTAAAGGCCTACAGATATAATTGACTTTGGTAAACAAAAAAAAAAACAAAACAAAAAAAAAACATGCATCTTTTGAAAATTCATTGGTCCGCCTCCTTTTATGGAAGTTCTGAAAAGGTATTATGTGCTGTAAGTTCAATAACTAAACGCAGCGGGTTGCTGCCAGTGGTGATGCCTGATTTATTTGCGAGCACATGTATAATCTATGCCCAATTTTATTTGGCATTTTCTCTGGAAATGTTTTATTCATGAATGTCATTTGCATAACCATTATTATAAATGTCAGCAATCTCAAGGGTAGCCTGTTTTAAGTGCACGCCATTATTTAGCATTGCCATGCTGGATTTAGTGTTGCATTAAGAAGCTGATTGTTTCCTTTTCAGTACAACAGCTACATTGAGTACACCAAAACGCTTCCTCTAAATCCCTCACCTGAAATCTTTGGGATGAATGCCAATGCTGATATTACCAAGGACCAAGTGGAAACACAGCTGTTGTTTGATAGCATCCTTCTCACTCAGGTAAACAAACACGTTTTGATCATTGGTGCAAACTAGATCGTTTCTTAAAGTAATATCATAATTGGTTATGTTTGTAATGGTTTAACTTGGCTTTTTGCTCGATTTCTCCCTCAGTCCCGCTCTTCAGGTGGCAGTGCTGCATCCTCAGATGACATGGTGTTTGAAGTGGCTGCAGACATCCTCAATAAACTTCCTCAAGATTTCGATACAGATGCTGCCATGCGCAAGTACCCCACCAGCTACAACCAAAGCATGAACACAGTGCTGGTGCAAGAAATGGGACGATTCAACAAACTCCTCCAAACCATCCAGGATTCGTGTGTCAATATCCAGAAGGCCATCAAGGTCAGACCATTTACATTTATTGATTGTATTTCCACTGTGAATTTGCAATGGACGTCTTGTTGTCAGAATAGTATAGAATATTCTCATGTGAGATTTCTGACAAGATTTGCTTTTAGTGCAGGGACATTTCTTCTCCACTGGCTCATAACATGGTCCAGTTAGCATTAATTTAACTTTCAGGTGTATAGTGACATAAAAATAGACCTACACTAGTGTGGACACTTTATAAGGTGTACCTGCTCAACATTTTGTTCTGTGAATGCATTTAGGCCTGCAAAAACAGTCAATGCGATCTGCTGATGTTTAACCCTCTGGGGTCTGAGGGGATTTTGGGGCCCCTAAGACGTTTTGACTTGCCCTAACAGTTGTGCTTATTTCAGCTACGTATTACATGATGATGGCCAACATGTTTTTTTTTTTTGTGTGTGTGTATTCGGCACAAACTATGCTACAATAATATGTGAGAAAGATGGATGTACATGCTTCCATTTTTAAGGAAAAAAAACAATTTATATGTGGTTAGTAAGTTTTGGAGAAAAAAATTTAGCTGAAATAAGGTCCAAAAAAAACACACTGAATGGGCCTGAATAAGACGACTTTTAAGTGGCCAGTCTTTTAAGCTAGACTATTTAATTCACAGTTATGTAAAATAATTCTGTTCTCTCATTTAAAGAAAACATTACAATGATTTACTTTTTGTAAGGTCTGTTTTGGGTCATCGCAGCTGTATGTATTGGAGTGACAATGGAATAATAAATAATTCACACCAGGAAAAGCAAAAGACACTCTACCACTGGCTAATGTTCACCCATCAAGGGCATTGTAAAGCAATGTCCAGCTGCAAAAGCTAGTCCCTTGCTGTATTATGACTATTTTTCCTATTGTGATGCTGTTCCTATAGAAACAGAATATTAAATTAGAAAACAATAGTCATGGCTTGTTTTTTCTCTTTAAACTTATTGGATGTACTGTAGTAGACATTTCATTCAGAAAGATCAGGAAAAGGGTTTGTGGAGAGTTATTACAACCTGACACTCCTCCTCCTCCTCACCATTTCTGTTGTCAAAATTGACAATTGGTGGATGTGGTTAAGTATCTTAATCATGCCAATTACCTCAGACGGACTAAATGTAGCTTAAAACATTTTTTTTTAATGGCATGCACAGATTTATTGTTTACCACAAAACTAGCAACGTGAGCTAACAAAATTAATATGGGTAGATTTGATTTTATGTGTACTTCAAACTGAACCTCTGAATGGGAAGAATGGTTATTTAAGGGTTTTTAAGTGTGGCATAGTTGCTGGTACCTAACAAGGTGATCTAAATGCTCCCAAAAATCTGATCTTTTGGGCAATTTTAAAAACAATCATAAAAAATATTCAGTGATTGGCAGTTTTGTGGATGAAAAAAAAATGCATTTCTGATGCCGGAGGTCAAAGTGGAATGGCCAGACTGGCTAAAGCTAATTGAAAGAAAGACAACAATAAGTTTAACATCTTTCCTGATAAGTGAATTTGTTTTCTAATGAATGCTACTTTCATTTGTGTGAATGTGTGAAGGGTGGAGAGAACTAAAAGAAAGATGCTTCTGTTTGTGTTGTTCCAATGTTTTGTTTTGTTTTTTTCTTCTACATAAACTATATATATATGGAGGCAAGGCAAAACATCATGCAAAAAAAGTATTTTATCATTCGCTCCCTGCTGAAAGATATTAAGACAATTCATGGTGCCCCAAGGCATGTCCTAACACATTGCACTCCTGCTGAGCCTCCTTGTCCTTTAGTTTGATTGACAGTTCTGATCCCAGTTAGCATTACCACCCCACAGAGTGAGAGGGATGCATATGCGGAGATCACAACCCTGGCTATCATTTACACATTGTGAACCCTTATCCTATAATCTAACCCTAAGTAATCCCTTTATCTCCTCCGACTACAGCTTGATTCCTGCTCTCATTTTCTCCTTCACCTTTTCATTATCATTCATGATCATATATCTATACACCACATCAAATGCAAAAAGTTTGAAACCAGCCCTTAGAAAAATAAATGACAGCAAAACTTTTCCTTAGAAGAGAAAATGGCAATGAACTCTAAACCTGAGGAATTTACAGAAGTGGATTTTGAGTAATAAAAAAAAGATTTGGTAGTTAGAAAGATGTGCAGTGTTTGTTTATGTGTGTGTGTGTGTGTGTGTGTGTGTGTGTGTGTGTGTGTGTGTGTGTGTGTGTGTGTGTGTTAGGGGTGCAATGGTATAGATTTCTCACAATCAGAGGCACAGCTTCAGTATGGTTTGGTATATTATATGTTCGGTAAATCAAAAGGACACTATCAAATAAATAACATTTATAACATTATACATAAATAACATTTATGAAAGAAAACTATCTATAAGTAAAGCACAAATGAATACAATATGCCAACTGTAAAGTATTTGGTAGCCAGAATGCATATTCCATCAAATGAAACATTAACTCTGTTTACGCTTAGACATTTACTACTGCAATGTAGATTAGACACATTATCAAATTCAATATGAACCGCAAGGCAAAAATGTGTCAAACGTGGGTGGACAATGGTGTGGTTCAATTATTTATTTCATTGATTTTTTTTTTTTTAACCAAGAACAGTGGCACCCCTGAAGCAAAGTAAGCATCCATAACTTTAGCACTCTCTTATTGGATATTTACTCATGGAGAGTTGTGGTCTCTAAATACATCCAAACACACAAACACAGAGACAGTTTAGAGAGTAATAAAAGGCATGGGGAACATGCTAAATGCAATTTTAAACTAATGTAAAACAAAAAACCCAAAAAAAACAGTTTACATTTGTGTAATAAACCATTTAGATCAGGGGTCTCAAACTCGTGGCCCGCGGGCCATTTGCGGCCCTCAGTGCAATATTTTGTGGCCGGCGCCGGCCGCTGTACACTGACAGAATCAGCGGAGCAGGTAAAGAGAGCGCTCCCCGCTCCGCTGATTCTATCCGTACACAGCGGTCACTGGCATTCCCCGCCCGCCGTGTAAACAAAGGGGCGGGAATGCCGGTGACGTCACCACGCACCCCGCCCCTTTGTTAGACGCTGTGACGGGCAGGAAGTCGCGCCGGCCAGAACCAAGGTAAGCTGTTCCCGCCCCTGCCTGCCACTTAGCTACCTATCTGCAGCCTGCCACCTACCTAGCTACAGCCTGCATCTTATATATATTATAGGTTATTATAGGGGTTTGGGTGTTTTATTTATACATATATACGCCTTTTTTTAGGTGAGGGAATGGAAGTTTTGAGTGAGTTCCCCCAAGCCATACTGAGGGTCTCAACTGCTTCCGCTCTAAAGCCAAATGTGGTTCAGATTTGTGAGAAGAAGCGCTGTCAAGTCTCTGGCAGCAAGGAGTAGGCAAAAGATGCCATGTTCAGAAGAACTGTTCATAATCTTCACTCAATGTTCTATTAATGTTCAGGACACTTCATGTTCAGAAGAAATAATTAAAACTGTTAATAATGACATTTGAGGACTTTTTTTGTGAAATCCCCCCAGCCTCACCCAGACTTTGCCTCCTGCGGCCCCCAAGTAAATTGAGTTTGAGACCCCTGATTTAGATCATACCGAACAGTTTAATATTATATTGACTATTCCTTCCTCTCTCTCTGTGTGTGTGTGCGTGTGTGTGTGTGTGTGTGTGTGTGTGTGTGTGTGTGTGTGTGTGGCAAATAAGGACACAAATTTGTAAAAAGACATAGGTATGAAGGGGAAGGTGACTTACAGTATGATGACATTGTCCCTTTTTTCCCCAAATGCTTATGAATTATGCAGTTTAGTTTTTTTCTCCAGAAAGTAATAGTGCACAGATTTTCCTGTGAGAGTTTAGAGAAAGGGTATGAATGAAAAAAAATATATATAGAGAGAGAGAAACATATGGAATGTCCCCACAGTTCACAAAAAATTGTGTGTGTGTGTTGTCATAGGGTCTGGTGGTAATGTCTGCTGAACTTGAGGAAGTAGTGAGCAGTATTCTGAAGGGCCGTATTCCTGCTATGTGGATGAAGAAATCCTATCCCAGCCTCAAACCACTGGGAGGCTACATCAGTGACTTTCTTGAAAGACTAAAGTTTTTACAGGTGAACCATTCAATCATAAAACATCTACAAAATTGTACCTTTCATTCCACCATTGTCTCTTGACTACAGTCATGTGAAAATCTACAGTCATGTGAAAATATTAGAACAACCTATAAAATTTCAGTTTTTTCATATCAGGAAATTAACAAATTGACAAAATGATCTTTTGCAGGTCTTACAATTGGGAAAATTAAACAAGCCAAAAAAAAGTCAGACACTGTTATTCAAATGCCTTACTGGTCTTCAACAGAAGTTCTAGCAGATAGCCTTCAGTTGTGTGCTTAATTAATCAGAAAAAATATTATCAGACATACTGTACAAATTTATTTGCTCTGGTAAACATAATTATGGAAATATAATAAATAAATAAATAAAATTCAAAGAAGCAGGCTAATAATTCTGACTTTAACTATACTGACATTAAGAAAGGTGCATTAAATTGGTCATTACAAATAAATGCTGTTATTTTTAGCTTTCTATTTATCAAATAATAATGAACAAATGTTTTACAACTTCTACAAAAAATACATTAAGTAGCACAGCTTTTAACAAACTTATACAAATTGTATTGGATTGTAACACTATTTCACAACATTAAAGTTTTATAATTAAACAAATAAAAAATGCAGCCCTGAAGAGAATAAAAGACTTCTTACTGGACTCAAATTTTTGAAAGACAGAAAATCATTTTCTATTCTTACTTTCAATAACATTTTTGTTAAATGTTTGAATTTGACAGCAACAATTCTGTACATATTAATAATTTCTAGTTGATCAGTTCATAGTCCAGACTTCTATTCAGTTGTTTTCCAGTGAGTCTTTGGGATACTGCACAATCATAAATAAAGAAGATGAAACAGAAAGCATTCTAGAGTACATTGTGAGCCAGGGGAAAATCACATGAAATGCAACTGACTCTCACATTCAGCAAACTCTGATTACATCACAGCTTCTGCAAAAGACTGGTATTGTAAATATAATATACAAGTGTCTTTCCGTTGAATGAAAGAAGTGCTTAGAGCCTGTTACATTCCAAAATTATTTTTGGCCTTCAAGTTATGCCCTTAGAATGAGTTGTACATGTTTCTTGATTTTGAGCATTAAAAATAGTTTCATCCGTGTCATTGACCCAGGACTGGTACATGGACGGCATGCCTGCAGTGTTCTGGATGTCCGGTTTCTTTTTCACTCAGGCGTTTCTCACTGGAGGCCAGCAGAATTACGCCCGAAGATACACCATCCCCATTGACCTGCTCAGCTTCGACTTTGAAGTCATGGAGGACAAAGAATATAAAAACCCACCAGAGGATGGTGAGAAAGACAAAGAAATAAAGTACTGACAGGCATGAAATGTAAAATATATGAGAGGAAAATGGGTAACAAGTGACAAAAGGAAAGAGAGAGGCAGAGTTTCATTAACCCCTCGCCGTGTCTGAGTGCCATCAATCAGAGTCAACATTACAGTGCTCTGACATCAGACCCCTGCTGCTCTTTCATCAGTACATGATGAGCATCTCTCAGAGAAAAACCATCTCTCTGAGTCCCATCACACACCGCATGAGGCTGTTTATGTGTGCGCTTGACTTTAACAGAGAGTTTGTTGTGTCTACTCTATTTTTAAAGTTAAGTCAGTGTGTATAAAATGAAAGGCGATGTTTATTGTGCAAGGGTGTAAAGTGCTTCATTTTTAAAGTATTGTTTTGAGGAATTTGTACAGAGTGCTCATTTGCAGCAATTATGAAGGACATTATGCAGGTGCTTAAATCTTTTTAAGCTTACAAACAGTCAAATAACACTTTCAGTTGAACTTTAAATGCTCACGACATCCATTTATTGTAAGCCTGTGTCCTTGCAAAGAGACATCGCATTACTCACTATAACACAGTCTTCGGCTTTAAACAAGATGTTTTAATTGTAGTCTTTGTCGAAGAAAAAGAAAATCTGCTGTTACAGGAATTTAAAGTGGATTTGTTATGATTTATATACACACTTTTAACTTTTATTTTACATAATTAATGACTTAGTTAATTAACGCTGTTTATGTTGCATAATGTAGCATTTAAAAGATCTGCAAAGTAACAAAACACAAAGTCCACTCCAAAGGGAGTAATTCTCTAAAATGCTGCTCAAGAGAACAATTTATTAGAGATTACAATTAGAGAACAATTTATGATAGCTTTGTTCCGAAATAATCTAATCTTAATTGTTTAAAATTGCATGTATTTTTATCAGTAATTAATAATAAATAATAATTTTATTGATTTTTTTTATCACCAAATATTGTCAGTCAGCTCAAATTCTCTTAAGCGTTGAGACACTGTATGTTGAAATACAGATTCCTACCCTGATCAGTGCTAAACTGGCAAGAAATTCCACTGCAGCGTTTTGCCTGATTTTGCCATTGCCTGATGATTTTTCTGGATGAAATGACCTGCAGTATTTATTTCCAATTCTAACTGAACACAACCAGCTAATCATCCTCATCAAGAGAAATGTGCTGGAATTGGTTGGAGCAAGACTCTGCAGGACAGGGGCCTTCTTTAGGGGCAAGATTGGACACCTCGAATCTGTAGGGGTATTCTACAAATATATAGATTATTACATCTTGTAAAAAGGTTCTTAACAGTACCACATAATGGAGGTAACAAATGTAAAGTAACAGATTTTAGGATGCTATTTTTGTTTGTTTAGTTTAGGTTAGTTTCAGTTTAACATTGTTATCCCCTAAGTTCATAGTCAACTGAAAATGCATACACATGCTTCAATTATATCTTTTCGGCTTAGTCCCTTTATTAATCTGGGGTCGCCACAGCAGAATGAACCACTAACTTATCCAGCATATGTTTTTACGCAGCAGATGCCCTTCCAGCCGCAACCCATCTCTGGGAAACATCCATACACACTCATTCACACTTATACACTACAGACAATTTAGCCTACCCAATTCACCTGTACCACATGTCTTTGGACTGTGGGGGCAACCGGAGGAGAGAACATGCAAACTCCACACAAAAACAACTGACCCAGCCGAGGCCCGAATCAGCGACCTACTTGCTGTGAGGCGACAACATTACCTACTGCGCCACTGCGTCGCCCAAAATGCACACCTGCAATGTGTAAAATACTTTTTAAAATACTTTATTTATAGGATTTTTTAAATAAATATGCACAAAACAGAAAAACAAGCAAAAAAAAAACAAATATACAAACAAACATCCCCAAAACTAATTTCTTTTTTGTAGCTTTAGCAGACGAGACACATAGCTAATAGTCTGCAATCATTAAACTCCTCAAGCGTCACACAAATGCACAGCAAGTGTACGTATAGGGTGCATAAACAACTTCAATACAGTCATGACAAATAAATAAATAAATTAATTAATGTAAAAAAGGAAAATGCAAAAAGATGTATGACACACTAATAAAGTGAACCATTCAGTGTTTAATAGAAGGAAGATTCGGTATATCTTTATAACAAGCAAGCCCATTGTGAAAGGCATTACAAGGTTACAGTGAGATGGAAGAGGAATGATTAAAAAAATAATTAAAATAAAATGAAATTAAAAGACATTTTATTTTTTGTATTAAAACTACTTCATTACTTTATTTATACTTTAATACTTTAATTTTAAAAAGGCCTAATCTTAACTTAATATAAAACCTGTTTGTGAACCAACCTATGGGACTTAGTCTTGCATAGTAGGGATGTTGAGAATTGTCAACATTTTGCTTCACAAAATCACTTACATCCCTATTGCCTTTTTATTTCAGCGATCAATTTGTTAAAGCTAATAAATATGTATTATAAGCTTATGATTATAGCAGGTACACCTGCTTTTTCTATTTATTAATCCACTGTACATTTTGTGTTTGTGCTTCTGTAAGGTGTTTACATCCGTGGTCTTTTTTTGGATGGTGCCCGATGGGATCGAAGAACCAAACGCTTGGCAGAGTCATTTCCCAAAGTCCTGCACGACACCATGCCTGTGGTAAGAAGCTGTAAAATCTCTAATCTCTTTCAAATGAAAATGATGACATCATGCGTATCATCTGATGTGGATACATATTACACACAGAGATCACAAATCACAAGAAAGTCATTTCATGAATGATCAGTAGTGTGAAAATGTATTAAACTTGGAAATACTCGTTTCAGTGCAATTCAAAAGTTTCAGTGCAATTCAAAAAAGATATTTGGCTAGCAGGCAAACTTTACCAGTAACTATAGAAACAGAAAGCAATTTTGATAGAATAGACTTTTTCCTCCCGTTTTACAGCGCAGAATAAAAAAAAAAGTGAACCAAGGGATGATAATACATTAAAATGACACAGTGACGATTGAGTTGTGTCTGCTCAGGTTCTTCACTTTAGATGTGATGACTTTTCATTCCACCATATAAATTAAACATGTTATCTTAGGGCCTCTTGAAAAACATTTGAAAATTGTATTAGTAAAATCATTTTGTACTTAAATACATGGTGGAATGGGAGTTCTAAATATGTCGATAGCGGGTCAGAAATTCAAATGGTTAGTAAACATTCTTAAGAGAACATGAAAAGGAAACAAAGATTATTGTTAATTTGGCTTTTTTATATTCTGCACAATACACTTTGCCACAATAAATAATGCATTCCCTGCTGTTTAATATTCAGACATTTCAGGACAACTCATTACCAAAATAAGTTTCTGACAGCTAAACTTAATTAAACATGCGTTTGCTACACGGTAAAACTTTGAAATGCAAATTTCTATTGAAGGCCATTCATTTCAGCTCAAAGCATTTCATCAAACTCTGAAAACAAACACACACCCATAACGCATATTAAACACGCTAACTGTTAATGTACCTTTTACTTTGTGAAGTATATTAGGGCTGTGTACAAAATTGCCTACGATTTAGTTGGTACTGCATTTGAATTTAAATGTACTACTCGGCTGTTAGAAGAGTAGGTCTATACAGTGTGAATGTGAGCGGTATGAATGGAACTCGGTCGTACTACATCCACCATTTTGTCATGATCACGTGACCTACCCACGTCAGCCGCGTTGATTCACTACCATTCATGAATTCTCTCGCGGGGCATCAGGGGATAGATAGCATACCATCCATCCGATGCACACATATCGCTGGAAGTAGTAGGTCATCCGGGTACTTCTCGCATACTGATTTTCGAATTCGATGAATTCGGACATACAGTATTACTTGGCACGCATACTGATTTTAGCTTACTATATAGTATGGAAGTATGATATTTTGGACGCAGCCTAAGAGTTTTTTGCCAAATGGTTTCGAGGGTTTAAATTTATTTTTGGTGAAATCCTTCTCCTTTTTACTGCTACTCAATATAACAAGTTAAGCAGTCTGACGTTATTTATAAATACTGATACCAATGTTAATAATTGTCAGTATCTGCTTTATTAAGGGGCACTTTAATATATTAAACTATTAAAGGGCACTCTGATGAAAATCATCTTTTGGGAAGCTGTTTGAACAGAACTGTGTTTAGATAAGGAGCTCTATTTTGACGATCCATGCGCAAAAGTCTTGTTTTGATAAAACAAATATAAATATGCATATAATAAATAATACTGCTAAGAATAATAACATTATACAAAAGCAAATTGTTATGAATAAACTGAAAAGGCCCCCCGGGATGAAGAAGGCATTAAAGAATGTTTTTTTTATAATTATGTAGGCTAGAAAATAATAATTTTTGTAATATTTTAATCCTTTAATTCTTTTTCATATGTAAAGATATTTGTGTATTGCTGTACATCCTGTGTGTATTAAGCAATGTGTTAGTGAGGCACACAACTAACGCGCTCTGCGCTGGACTATAGACCTTCTTTCATCTGGTCTATTGAGTGGTCTATATTAGTTCCTCAAAATAGTAGCGCGCCAGCAATGCACCTCAACACACCTCCTTTTTTAAACCAGAACGCTTATGGGCGAACATATTAGCACAAATGCATTTGCTATTTAAACAGCGTGGTGCAAAACCTCAAACAGCTCCAGCCGTGTATTAACATGTCTCTGTAGTAACGCATATAATCATGATAACAAGACAGGACATGCACAAAACAACTAGGATTATAAGATCTGTTCAGCTCTCTGTGATCATCAATCATCATCGAATGTGAACAAGAATGAGTTTTACAAGTTTAACACGTTTTTTTAAACAGTGCATGTTTGTAATGAATTGCAGAGCTGAAAATTTCACTATTCTAAAAGGTATAATAAACATTCTGATGGGTGTTTTGAGCTAAACTATATAGACACATTCTGAAGACACAAAAGACTTATCCTAAGTCTTGAAAAGGGGCAAAATAGGTGCCCTTAAATAGTTTTTTTTAACAATATTGCACCCAAGTAGCATCCCGCTGGGCCCTAGTTCCTGCTGCAAGAGAAATTTATAATACATTTCTATTAATTTTAATAATTTAAAGTGCTGTTTAACTAAAAAAAGTTAGAATCTACTGGAGTCATTAAATCATGTCTAATTTTCATTCATAGTGAGAAGTGAACACTTAAGGGGAATAAAGATCTCTCTAAAGTAACCTACAAACTAACACTTCTCACAAACTCAGAAACATCATCAGCTCAGCCAAAAGGAGCTTGAAAATACTGGCAAAAATACAATATTGTGCATCCCGATTATATTTAACAAGGTTCAAATAAGGGGAAAAAAAGTCCTTTTTATTTTTTAAGTGTATTTATTGCAAGCCCATTTTGTGTATTTTCTAGAAGAAGCACTCATTGGAATTGTTAAATAGAATCTATATTGGGAAATAACTCATACCGTGAAATAAAACAAATCATAGCGTGAAATAGAATTTTGGTCACACCGCCCACCTCTATGCGTTTTAGTGACATGGTGAATCTTTTTTTAAATAATTACATTTCTGATAAAAAAAGAAATAATCAGCAACATCCCATAACTCTGAACTTTTTAAATTGCATAAGAGCAAAAAATCAGCTTCTCAACTATGCATCTTGATGTCTGTCTGCAGATATGGCTGAAGCCCATGAAGAAGCAGGACATTCCAGAGCGCCAGTGCTACATTTCTCCAGTCTACAAGACCAGTGAGAGACGCGGAACCCTCTCTACTACCGGACACTCCACAAACTACGTCATCTCAATGGCGCTGAATTCAGACGTGCCTCCAGAGCACTGGATCCGTCGTGGAGTGGCATTACTGTGTCAGCTGAACTCATAGATTCACTGCTCGGCTTCTAGTGTGCTTCACATCAGTAAAGGTTCTGTGAGTAAACAATGCTTATGTAGAAAAAGCCTCAGATATGATTCAGTGAAGGTTTCTGTTTAAAGACAAAAACTCAATTTCACAAGTGTCAAAATGTTTATTAATATCAGTAGCAATGATAAATTTATATAAAAAATATAGGTTTTTATCTAAAAAGTATTTCTATAGAATAGAACATTTTAAGTCATTTTTAATAAGCGGAGACTCACAAGGTAGGCTTTGCAAACTTTATTTTCCACTTCTGACAAAGAAATGCACAGACAATCAGCAAGAATGACAAATGTACTGAAAATGCTTCAACATCCAAATGGGTTGGGAAAAAATCTGCCAAAATTGACAATACAATGTAAGTAAATAACTGGATGGTCCTTTTCTTGAAATACACTGTAAAGCCTGATGAAAACTGGCGTCACTTTTTTATTGAGGTTATTTTTGCACCATGTAACCAAGGTATTTCATTTTGAGCTTTGGAGCTCTTGTTCCTCAAATACAGTTTAACAACTTCGTTTCACAAACACATATTAAGGAGAAAACCTAATTAGACTGTGATTACGTTTGCTCACATGACCTTCAAAATCATTGGTTTTACATTCAAGCTGTAAAAATTAAGTACTTCAGGGTAAGAGGAAAATCAACAGTACGTGTTGTCAACTCTTCATTTCATAACAGAAATGAGACATTTTGTTCTTCCACTTGTCTCATGCATGTTTCCATCCAATCAAGTACATTTGATGAATGTAATTAATAAGACACACGCCCACAAGAAAAAAAATAAATGGATGTCACATGGTGACAGGATAAGCATGAATCACATAACATGCTCCACCAACTCATGACGGCAGAGGATTCAAGCAGCGAACACAGCAAGTGGAATGTATAGAGGCGACTGCGGGCAAAGGCAGTTCAGTTCAGAAACAGCCCATATTTGGCACAACCAAAATGATGCACACTCACATCAACAGGGGGACAATTTAACAGATCTTCTAGACATTTGATTGCATTCATACTTTCATACAGGTGCACGGAAGGCCAATAATTACAGCCTGAAATCATTTCAGTAATGCAAGGGTGTCAAAAATGAATATTTAAGATTGTCAAAAAGAACATTTCATAATGGCGAACAGTTTTAAGTTATAAAAATGTATTGGTTCTCCCAAACTTTGTATGGAAAATAAGTTTTTAGATGGTCAGTTTATAAAAGGTGCTGATGTCTCACAAAATAATGTATTTAGAATTTAGCAAAGAAAACTCCAGCAATATCAAACATGTTTTATAATTAAAATAAAAATAAGTAACAAAGGCGTTTCAAAATACTAGCATGTTTAAAAAAAATAAACGTTTTCAGTAGCAAATTGCCTTTGGGGAACATAATTATCTCATGATGGAACAGTAACGAGATCATTATTTACCACAACACAACTTGGATATGAATCAACTTTTTAGATTCGGAAAGTAGTCTAAATCATGATCATTTCTATTTTATCAATGAACAAATAGACTTCCCAAAGAAAAACTGATGTATTCTTTGATATACAGATATGCTACTTGTTCTTCATTTAAGAAAAAAAAGAATAAATCACAGTGCTTTCGCATTAGCTTTAATACTGGACTTGTTCAGTCTCTGTTCTCCTGACCTCCTGTATGTGATCGGCTTTTTGGCAGCACTGTGTCAGAAGTTAGTCAAAACACAGTCGCATACCTTCAAATATGCAAAGCTGGCCAAAACGCTACAATCTTAGCCAATAATAACAGAAAATAAAAACAAACAAAATTCTAAGACTGAGGACTCTCCCATCATTATGAACAGTAAATATAGTGTTCGAAGCAAGCAAGTCAATACTACCAACAAAGTGTAAACCAGTAAAAAAAGAGCTCATTAAAGGGACAGTTCATCCAAGGCTAAAAATTTAAGCAAACCTTTCTTTTTCTGTTGAACACAAAAGAAGATACTCTGAAGAAAGCTGTAACCATTGACTTGCGTAGTATTTGTATTCCTAACATGAAAGTCAATGGTTCCAGGTTTTCAGATTTCTTCAGAATATCGTCTTTAGTGTTCAACAGAAACTCATAAAACTTTAGAACAAATAAAGGGAGAATAAATTAGTATTTTTGAGTGAACCATCCCTTTATACAGCATCAAAAGTATGTGTTGTTTCTCAGAATGGTGGCACACAACCAGTACTGACCAGTACTTCTCAATAATTTACAAACAACAAAAAGTCAGCAAAGTTGTTGCCAGTTGGACTTTGTTGCACCATTTTTGCGCCCGACAAGTTGATGGTGTGACCCACTAGACATACACAGCACAACACCAGTTACGAATGAACAAACTATGAGTTACAATCTGAAACAGCAAACACAACATGATGAGTGACTGATGAATAGCTGCTTCTCTCTAGGACACCGTCCTAAAAAATAAAACAAAAAAACAACTATAATATATTAAAGGGATAACCCAAAAAACTGGGGAGTGCTTCTTGTGTGCTGTGGATTGCCTTGTTGGACACGTATTCTCAAAATAACAAAACAGGAAATGCGAGAGCGCTCAAGCAACCGTTTTGAGTGGCCTAGAGAGGAAGAGACGAGAGATGATAAAATGTAAACATGTTTGTTTGCATGTCCGCTGTAAGCTACTGATGCTGTCTTTTAAGACATGCCTGCGAGACTGTACCGTCACAAAACAAAGCCACTTTAAGGCAAAGCACGTGTGTGAATGTAGCCGATGAATGATGGTCCCCCAAAGACCTCGGCCTCCAGCTAGAAGCCAAAATCGAGCACAATGTGATCCTCGAAGATGGCGATGAGCAGCATGATGCCGAACCCGGTGAGCATGCCAAAGTTTTGCAGGACAAAGTGGCCCATTTCACAGCGCTTGTGCTCCTCACTGTCACCGTGAAGCATTTCTGGCAACTGAAGATGAAGAAGAGCAGTTCAATATTAATAGCAGTTTACATTATGCTATAATAAATTACACAAATTACCATCATTTACATTCATGCATTTGGCAAAATGATCAATCCTCAGTGACTAACTGTATTGGTTGTGCAGTTAATAAAAATTCAATTTCGATTTTGTCCTCCAACGGTTATGAAAAAACGTTAATTGAGATAAAACGATTAACGTGTCATATCTTCCCCCTTTTGAAAGCAGTCCACAATTGTTCCTCTGCAAGGCTCAATTTCACTTAGAAATCATTAGCTATGTTATGCATTTTAGATATGCGCATAAAAAAATGGTTGATGGAAATGCCAAGATGAGCATTAATTTTGAAAATGCACATAAAATGTGCATAACAGAGTAGAATAAACTTTTTATTCAATAAAATAATGCACATAAACTACGATAGAAATACTTTTACTGAAAAAATTCCAGAATGCGCATTTAAAAAGGTCAAGTGATTTTGTTTATCATGTGATGATAAAAATGTGTGTGAATGAACAAACCAGCAGGTTGAGCACATTGTAAAGCATCTGAAATGCGTTTTGGTCATTCGAAAATGCTTAACAATTTGAGTATTAGTGTTATTATAATATTAATGACCTCCAGAACTGTCAAGAGTTTCTGTGCTCTGCGTCTCATGCCTTAAAAAGCCACCACATGTTCATTGTGCATCGGCATACAGTCTTTTGAGGCGTAAGTCATTTATTAAATAAACAAAACAATGACGCTGCTTCTACTGCAGCAAATTCAGTTTTTACTGTTGATATTTGGCACCAGTTTATTAGGAAGTGACCATTTTTGACTACTTGGATGGAAACGCTGCTTTATTTGTACGAATTTTATGTGATATTTCAGTTTTGAGGATAAATTTAATTTGCATTTTTGATGGAAAATCATGTAACGTAACTTTTGCAGCACGAGACATGCTTGATTTATTAATGTGTATTCAATTAATTTATGTTTTTAAAAGCACGGAAAAGAGATTGTGTTGTTCTGTGCCTGTGTTTAGCCTACACATGTAAAGCCATCATTTAACTCAAGCTTTAATCCTCAAGTACATGCAAAACTATGGCGCTTAGTGATTCAGAATGAAAAGGCATGTGTAACCATAAATCAGAACTGTATGTCTATTAAAATGACTGCGTTATCAGTGTGTACGCAGGGTCTTAAAGTATTAAAAGTTGATAAATCAATTATGATAAAATGGAGACCCTTAAATGTTATAAAAAATTTCTTAATTGCAGTTTTACAAGGTCTTAAATTTTGTTCAAGAGTTGTCTAAAGTATTTGAAAAATAAACAAAAAAAAGCATAAACAAATTTATTTTCCTCCTTATTTTACCAATGGAGTGATTGGTTCGGGCCGGGGTGTGTCCAGCCAAGCTTTTTTATCCAGGGGATGTCACATAATTTGCGACGAATGCGGGAAGGTGATGTGATGCTCAGACAGACAGCAAAATGGGAAAACCTAAGTTTTGGGAAAGACGAGTTTAAACAGGGGCTGAAGCCTGTCGCTGAAAACAACCATGTAACTTATTATTTTAAGCTTTGTTTTTTCTAAGCTTATCTAAGTTCTGTTGCAGGGTGCAGGGTTGTGCTCCATTGATTTATTTAACTACAACTGTTTTATTAAGTTAAAGGTTTGATACTGATTGGAATTTGAAGTGGCAATGTGATCTTGAGATATTCTGTGAAGGTATTTATTCATTTATTCATTTTCTTGTCGACTTAGTCCCTTTATTAATCCGGGGTGGGCACAGCGGAATGAATCGCCAACTTATCCAGAAAGTTTTTACGCAGCGGATGCCCTTCCAGCCGCAACCCATCTCTGGGAAAAGAAGGTATTTAGAAAGTTTTTAAAAGGTATTGAATTTACCTTTAGGATTCCTTCATATGCCCTGACCATATTCTTGTTGCTGACTGTGTATTATAAGATAGGTTTTGAGAACAGATTTGAAGAATCCTAAAAGATTGTGTCTAATGTCAGAAGGGAGAGACTTTCACAGTTTGGGGCAAAAGAGGAAAAGGCTAGATCTCCCATTGAACGCAAACGATTAGGTGGTACCACTAAAAGACAATACTCAGAGGATTATAGATTGTGACTAGGTGTGTAAACAGTAAAAAAAAAAAAAAAAAAGTTGAGATAAATAATAATGAGTATTATAATCTGAGAAGTCTGAAAGTTAAATTTGTATCAAATATCACTCTCAGAATTTGTTATGCGACACAGATAATAATTTTAAATAATCATGATTATTTAAAATTATTGACCTAAATAGGCATGATTATAATCACCATAGCGCTAGACAAGAGTGGAAAAAGGATCTGTACAAATATTTTACAGCTAAAACTATCAGCAGTAATTGTTTTAGATATGCTTAATGTTGTTCCGCTCAATTCCTGTGTAACAAAGAGTGCAGCAGTTACATAATGTCAAATATATAATATTTCATAACATTACTAAATTCACTGTAGTTTTAAATCAAATAAGTACAGCCCTGGTGACTGACTTTTCATAACTTAAACCACAAGCTTTTGAATGTAGTCGTAACCCTAAATACACAAGGCAAATAAGCAGCACAATAAACCAAACACTCATTGTAATCAACAAGGAATCAACAGTGTAAATAAGATTCATTGTGCGCTGTAGACAGCTTAGCTCATTATAATCATTCAGACATTCACATGAGCACAGAACTCAAGTCACTGAACTGCAGGGACCAAGCATTGTGAACACACAATGAGTGACAGCTTGGTTGATTATAATGAGACCACTCTAATATTGTCACATTGCTCACTTTGAGGATAATTTTATTCTAATTCTGAATAATCATTTTGTTTTTCATCTTGCTAAGAGGCCCAGTGTTAACTTGACCTCAGTTGGCATAAACCAATCAAAATTTCATTCAGAAATGATTGACGGATTGTGTTAAATGTTTAATATGGTGTGTAGATGTTGTACACAAAATATACAGTTGAAGTCAGAATTATTAGCCCCCCTGAATTATTATCCCCAATTTCTGTTTAACGGAGAGAAGTTTTTTCCATCTCATTTCTAAACATTATAGTTTTAATAACTCATATCTAATAACAGATTTATTTTATCTTTGATATAATATCTTAAATATTTTTCAAGCCACTTCTATACACTTTAAAGTGACATTGGCTGCGTCCGAAACCGCATACTTCCATACTATATAGTACACCAAAATCAGTATCATCTCCAAATACATAGAATTCGAAAATCAGTATGCGAGAAGTACCCAGATGACTTACTACTTCCGGCGAAATTCTGGAGTGCGCATCTCATGCACGCTGCGCTATCCCATGATGCCCCGCGAGCGAATTCATGATTAGGAGTGAAGCAACGCAAATTATGCAGGTAGGTCACGTGACCATGACAAAATGGCAGATGTAGTACGTCCGAATTCCATTCATACTTTCACATTCATACTGTATAGAACGTACTTTTCTAACGACCGAGTAGTACGTTTAAATTCAAATACAGTACCTACTGAGTAGTAGGCGGTTTCGGACGCAGCCATTTAAAGGCTTAACTAGGGTAATTAGGTTAACTAGTCAGGTTAGGGTAATTAGGCAAGTAATTGTATAACGATGGTTTGTTCTGTAGACTATAGAAAAAAGCCGAAATAAAACAAATAATATTTTCTCCAGAAGAAAAAATATTATCAGACATACTGGGAAAATGTCCTTGCTCTGTTAAACATCATTTGGGAAATATTTTAAAAAGGAAGAAAAAATTACTCTGACTTCAACTGTATTTACTTTTTTTTTTTTTTGCTGAAATTATTTATTTCAAGTAATTATGACCAACTGACAAGCCAAGATTATCTACACTCACCATATCCACTAATGCCACATAGAGAAACATGCCAGCAGTAACAGCAAAGATCCAGCTGGTGACGTTGTGTGTGTACTGTCCCACAGCTGTGCCGATCACCATGCCAGCATAAGCCATCAGGGCAGAGAGGAGATTGTACACAATGGCTTGTTTCACAGACATCCCAGCCTTCAGTAAAACAGCAAAGTCACCTGGTGGCAAACACAGAAGTGCACTATTAATGTACAATAAACAATACAGCAGTATGGGTGTAGTTAACCCATGTACATTCTGAGAACATTGAGTCCTTCTCAATGCTTTAGTAAAAACAAACGTGTTTGCTATTCAGCATTTATTGCATGCTGTTGTTCTTTTACTCCCATTTATTGAACATACATGCAAGAATCCATCCAAATATCCGTTCTCTATATACTGCACTCTGGACCTTTGCTCTGTGTCAACTGACCGAATTAAATCAGTCATCAAACACAATTAACAGGACTGCAGGGTGGGAAGAAACTCTTTATGATTGCTTTTTTTTTCTCCAGCCACAACATGGGGAGTCTTATTTCTATATAGAGTCTAAATTTTCAGACAAGACAAGTAAAAAGGCTGGCCATCAAACGTTGGTAATGTTTGAGGCATCAAGTATTGTCACCTCCTTTGAATGGCAGCCAGTGAAAGTAAACAACATCAAATGCAAAAGATCATTGTTGCATCAAAGGCATGTTCTGTTTATTTGACTTTTTTCCGTGGTGTTGTAATGTCTGGTTCGGTTTAAACAAAAGGGGGGCTTTGAAAATAGCAGCAGCCCTCTAGACAGCCAACTCAAAACATGGTAAAAGCATTGCTGTCTTTTAAAAGCTCTATGTGCTGATGTTGTTTTATTATTTGTTTTTCTCTATTCAAACATGAAAAGAAGTAAAGAAAAACAGCTTGTTTTGATGTTCCTAAGTCGATATCAATCGATAATGGATAAATGACACTTCACTGGAGATCTGTATGTAGGCTGGCATGAGTACCAACACATCACCCTAAAGATTGACCTCTCTTACTTATGGAAGTTGTTTCCACCACTAAATAGAAAAGTAAATAGCTGCGTCCTAAATCGCATACTTATGCACTATTCTACGCCATTTTGTAGTATAAATATTGTAAGAAGTGTGTTCACACTAAAAACTCTAATAATAATAAGTGCACTTTAATTACCCGGATGATGCACTCATTCAGCCGGTAAAATGAAGTGTGGAATGATGGACACTTCACACACTCAACGACCGCAGGTTTGCTTACGTAGCGGAAGGGGTGGAGCTATTGGACGCACATGTTGAATAACTTTATTTATTTTGGATGGTGAAAGCAACATTCTCCTACGAGAGTGATTATAGCGCCTCCCGATGGTGAATGCGGTTATACTCACGGCAGGTATTATTTGATAATTCGGTAGTTTATTTCACTGATTTGGCAACCGTCAAACATCATCAGGGAAACGGTTTGAATTTCCGCTTAGTAAAAAAACAGTGTGCCATTTGGGACGACACTACATACATATACTATCCTGTTGAGTGTGTAAGTGCAGAAGTACATAGTGCATGAGTGCATAGTGTATAGTGTGCCATTTGGGACGCAGCTAATGTGATTTTTAATCTCACAATTCTGACTTGTCTATATATCACAGTTCTGATTTTTATTTTTTTTACAAACTCGCAGATGCTAGTTATTAAGAATCATCAGATAGAGGCTTTATTCAGTGGTGGAAACAAGCTTGTATACTCACTGACATTTTGGGTTTTTTCCAGTGTGAAAACGACCTGTTGGGACCAAGAATAATAACTTACAATAGCTGTTTCCATCCACCTATTTTTATGTGCAGTTTTGGCATTTGCATTAAAAAATGGTTGATGGATTACCAAGATGCACATAGATTTTAAAAATGTGCATAAAAAAACGTATGCGCATAAAATTGTAGAATAAACTTTGTATTCGATAAGAAAAGATGCACAAACTACGATGGAAACACTTTTATCAAACAAATTCTAATATGCGCATTAAAAAAGGTCATGTGATTTTGTAATAAGAGATTATGTGATGATAAAAATGTGTGAATGGACAAACCAGCAGGCTGAGCACAATGTAAAGCATCTGAAATGTTGTTTTGGTCATTCTAAAATGCCTTTACCATTTCAGTATTAGAGTTATTATGTTATTAATTACCTCCAGAACTGTCAAGAGTGTCTGTGCTCCGCGTTTCATGGCTTAAAACGCCACCACATGTTCATTGCGTGTCGACACTGTCTTCTGAGATGCAAGTGATATATTAAATAAAAGAAAAGCTTTTCCTGCTGCCAAAATTCTGTTTTTACTGTTAATATTGGTCGCCAGTTAATCAGGAAGTGACGATTTTGTTCTTTTCACTCGTTGGATGGAAACGCTGCTTTATTTGCACGTCTTTTATGCGAAATTCCAGTTTTGCGCATAAATTTAATTCACATTTTTTAATGGAAACATAGCTAATGATGTTTTAATAATCTGTCGTTTGCAGTGTTTACTATAAAATGATATTGATGATATTGATGAGAAATAATCCTGTTAGAATCGTTTATAAAAACAATAATTTCCAGTTGGTGACCATAAACTCTGAACAATAAACACTGACAGCCAATCGTAACTCAACTAGCCTTAAAAAAGTCCAAATAAATAAAATAAGCAGAGCATTTAAAACAGCAGATGACACAACAGTAGTCCACACTTATAATAATGTTGAGCACAAATTTAGTTTTATTTCTAGCGTTCATTAATTGTGTGAATGAGCCTTTATTATTTATTAACTTTTACTGCACACCTTTGTCATTCTTATGTTTTGTCTCCGGTCGAGTCACTTACCTAGTTCATGAGGCAGTTCATGACAGAACACCGCTACTGAAGTACTAATTCCACCCGTAATATTAGCACTGAAAGCAGCACCTGTAGTTGAAAAACACATTGCCTCAGATGCAGGAACTCTCTTTATTTAAAGACCAGTTTAATTCTAGCTCCACTGTGCATATACTGTACTAACCTATAGCGAGTCCATCACTGAAGTTATGCATGCCATCTCCCATGATGACCATCCATGCTATACTGGCGATTCCTGCATCTTTCATTTCTTGGTCTGAGTGGCAATGCCCGTGGTGGGAATGACCATGCCCATGCCCATGTCCATGTCCGTGCCCATGCCCATGCTTTTTTGACTTGGCTTTTGGCACATTGTCCTCTTCTGTTTTTACTGGCGCTTCGTAAGGGTGATCTGAATCAGAGATATTCAGTGGCATCTTGCTGGGTGAATCCAGAGGCTGCAATTCTGTCATCTGAGTGTCATTGTGTCCTGCTTCACATGTCGTACCATCTCCTGCTTGAACAAGGAGAACAAGCAAAAGTTATTTCAGTGATGTTGTACCCAAGTCCAAACTTGCTCTCACTTTTGAAAATGACCTCAAGCCCAATGTATAACTCAGCTTGGGTTTGTGCTTAAAACATCTTTACAAGTGTTCACTTGATTGGAAGAGCCACAGAAAGGATTTCCAGTAAATCAGCATACAACTTTACCTAAAAGTCAAATGAACCGTATTTGAATTTGATAAAGAACCCACCCTCTGTTAAAGGCTTCAGGTGGAGCCACTCAGCATCTGAACGCCTGTTGAGTTTGTGGTCTGACAGTTTCCTTCCGATCTTTGCCTGCTCTCCTTTCTTCTTCTTATGGCAGAGGCCTCCCTGAGGAAACCACAAACACGAACGCTTTGTATAATTACTAGGCTCTTAGAATAAATGTTGTTTTGCTGTGGACTAAAAACCCTACCATCTGCAGTAATTATGAATTATTTTAGTCTGCCTGAGGTCTGTCAATCTAAAACAACCATTTTTTTTTTTTTTTAACGCATCTTTTCTTTGTTTGAAGTATTGTGGTGTCTCTCACCCTTTGGTCGCTGTAGTGTTTGAACATGCCAATGCAATGTTCAATAATGAAGAGGAGGTAGATTCCTGCTAGTGCAGTCAGTCCTTTCCAAACCCCATCAAACTTTATAAGAAAATCCACCTCCGGCTCTTCCTCCATTTGTTCCCCGTGGTTATGATCATGGTCCCCTTGAGACTACAAAGTGTAGAAAGGAAGTTGAAAGGTTGACTGTTTGGACATATGCAATTGCTAAATTTCAACTTCCATTTAATGGACTCACGTGAGGAAGGAGATGCAGTAAGGCATCACCACTGAGAGTTCCCACAGCCAGAGCCACCAGGAATGTCAAGAGGAACTTAAAGCAGGACTGATTGAGAATGGGCACCAGAACAACACCCAGCAGAGACAGCAGACTGATGATGGTGATGGACACAAAGCCCCACATCCAAACCCATCCTGCAAAAACACAACCAACAGAAGTGGGTAAGAGTGGGACACAGAGTTACATCTACACACCTCCAGAAATATTGATATGGATGTTTTGATGTGGATTCTCAAATGACCATAAAACCTTTAACCAAGTCTTTTCCCAAACTTTATAACCCAGTAAGTAAACCGATAGATAACAGACAAATCTATTTTGTCGGTACAAAATCATACTAGTTCAGGGAACTGCATGAATCTAACCTGAAGATGGTGCAACTTGTTCCTCTGCTTCAACGTGGTGGTAATGAAGGATGCAGAAGCGTCTGTCTATCTGATAGAGCAGAGCTGGACACAAATAGGTGAACTGCACTGGAGAGATGAGAGAATCTGAGCTCAGGCCGTACTGGTGAAGCAGCTGTGTTAAATTTAGACACTGAAAGAGAGAGAAAAGCGGAGAGATTTTCACTTTGCATTTGTCCTTGACTCATTTTGCTGTGTATTCAAGGAATATAAATCACATATCAAATATCACTAATATTAGCAGGAAAGTACAAAATTACTTTTTTAAAATTCACTTCATAATGGATGTCTGAATGATTAATCTAGATTCTATGTTAAGGAAGCACTGTGTAATTAGGATGGTTCAGGGTCAGCTCCTAATTATGCTAAATAATAAAATGGCATTAAATTACCAGTGTCAGATGAAGTGCACAAATCTAAATTATTAAGTAAAGGTATCAATACCTTAGTAGAATATTAAATGTATTGTTTTTCCTTTAAAAGAGCAAAAGCACTTGGATTTTGATGTTTTTAATTATTAAAAGTATTGATTAAATAACTAAATTCATTTAAAAAAAAACTTTATATAATTTGTCTACGATAAACTAAGATGGATGAGCACATTAAATTTGTAGAACTTGTACATACACCATCAAAACATTCTCTTGAATAGCTAAAATATCAATTTAAGTTACAGTACTTATAATTAAACTGTGAAAGCAAGTGAAAATAAAATACACCACATATTATTTAACAATGGAAAAAAAGAGAAATAACACATATAACAATTTATTAGCAAGGAATGTCAATTAATTTACATCAACTTTAGATAAGTAAAAATAAGTTTATTTAACAAAACCTTCATAGTCTTCATTAAAAAACTTGTGTAAGCGTTATAACTAACACAAACATTGCCTGAAGCAGGTGGTCTAAATATGCAACTATTTTCTGCAACAACAATGTTATGAAGTAAAAGCTTTGAGGCAACAAATAAAATAAAATATATTTTGGCAAAAATGTTTAAAGAAAAGAAAAAGAAAACATTACACTCTGCATACTGGCCAGTCCCTACACCTACTAAAATAAATCATTTCATCTGAAGATGCCTGTTTAACAGTTACATCACAGCACTGAGACTCACCTCTTCATGTTGGTGAAGAACACCATGTGCAGGTGATCCTGGCACTTCTCTCCTGCCTCTCTGCTGCTGAGCAGGGCTGTGATCCTGGAGACTGTGCTCATGGTCATCCCCGCTGGTCTCCAGCTCAACAGCTTGTGTAACAGTGACGCTGGTCCTATTGCGGCCTCGATGGGCTTTGACCTTAGATGGCCTCCTGTGTCTTCTTGTTTGGTTGGCAGGCAGCTCAGGCGGTACAGAAGGCTGAATTTTCGGCATTGCTGAGGTGGTGTGCACCACGCTCTCTGGAGCATGGAGATGAGGGTGGGGGTGCTTGTGGTGATGGTGGTCATGATGATGGTGGTTTTGGTCACTTAGATCATTATGTTCTTGTGCATGTTCTCTACTCTTTTGATCATGATCGAGTTCCAGTCGCTGTGTCACATCACTGTCTTGCTTGTGACTGTGTGTGTGCAAATGTATGTGGTCATGCTCGTGATCTTGAGTCTGTGGACTGTCTGTGACATGTCTATGGTTGTGTTCATGATCACTGTCTTTGTCGTGATCATGGTCATGTTCATGATCATGATCGTGTTCCTCAGATACACTGGGTGGGGTGGCTCCGGTGCCAAGTGTCTTGCTGCATGGCACATCCTCAGCAAGAGTGTGTTCCTCATTCTCATGGTGAGAGTGTTGGTGGGTCTTGTGTGAGATGTTGGGATTCTGATGAGAGTGCGGATGGCCAGCTGAGTGCGAGTGCCGACCGTCCTGAACCTCCAGAATATCTAAGTGTGCCACATGATCGTGGCCCAGATCCTCATGCTCCAACCCAACCACCCGCACTTCACCCAGCCCTAAACTCAGCAGCAAACTCTGGAAGCCTTTGAAATCCAGCCGATCCTTCTGGCCGTATCGACAGAACAGCTGGTGGATGTAGTAACGCTGCTCGTTCTCCGCAGGTTCACCCTGACTGCCGTGCACCAGCCGATCTGATAAACCATTGCAGGACATTTCTGAAATCTGCAGGTCACTGTGGATGTGGTCGTGGTCTCCGTGGTTGTGCCCGTGGTGATGGTGGGACCCTCCTTCATGGCAGTGGCTGCACTGATGGTACAGTAGGGTCAGCACACAGAGAAAGCACAATCTGGTATGTGTGTGAACTCTCATCATCTCCTCTCTTAGACACCTCTGCCAAAAACAAAATCAGAAATCCAACAACTGAGTACACCAGACATTTCAGAATCAATTTATTTAAAAAATCTAAACAGGATTGCATCTCAGGGGCTTATTAAGGTATTATGGAAAAAGGAGCGAAAATATCGAGATCTTTAATTTTCCAGAGTGTTTCTCAGCTGGAACAAGCACTGAAGGGCCCTAATGCTCCCCGTACAGCAGCTACTGCAAGCCTGGAGGGAAAAGTGAGATCAATCTGCTACTAAACAAAACACAGTGGAGATCTCAGCATGAGAGAGTCTTTTCTTTAAACTGAATAAAAGACCCTAAAATAAGAAACAGGTTTGTGATGGGATCTGGGTGCGGGTTTTGTTCCAAATGCAATGCCAATTTTTTTTCTGTCTGGCAAATCTGCCAGAACACAAAATACCTGAGCAGACAGCGCGTCTATAAGAATACTTCAGTATTAAGAATTTCATACTCTGATAATGTAAACACATTAACCCGGTTGCAGGTTAGAACAATAATCATTTTTCTAGAAATAAAAACATAGTATTTTCTTTGAAAATATATATGCTAATACAAAAAATACTTCAGGATATGCAGCTAGTTTCTTAATTTCTTTTGTAACATTTACAAATATTGTTTACATATAAATCTGCTTACACAACACTAAAAAAGAGATTGATGTGCAGTAGAGTGCAAAACCAAAGGAATATATTGCCATCAGATAATCATTTATCAGCCATAACTTCCCTATTGGAAGACATCATAAGTCGGCCACACCGCTAAAAGTCAATGCAAGGTTGAAAGTACAAAGATCGCTGTACTGGTGGGCTGCAGAAGATTCAAACTGACATAGAATTTATTTGCAATTTTCGATTGAGAAATTTCGCAGAAATACAACTGCAAGTATAAATATATGCCCACATAACTAACAAATATGTGTATATAATACACACAATACGTGTATTAAACTTCTTAAAATCAAAATATCCAGTTAGCAGTACTTACGACAGCCTGCGCTCCAGCCTGTAAAAATGTTTGAAATTGAATCGGACCGTGAAGGTGATCAAAACATGGTAGAATTATGATCCTTCCTCTCAACAGCACGCTGTTTATAAACATGAGAGTGGAGTGACCTCTGAACCCTTCAGGAGATAGGATGGGGCAGGAGC
This sequence comes from Danio rerio, assembly GCF_052040795.2. Taxonomy (NCBI): domain Eukaryota; kingdom Metazoa; phylum Chordata; class Actinopteri; order Cypriniformes; family Danionidae; genus Danio; species Danio rerio. The sequence goes on along the minus strand of NC_141029.1, from coordinate 26,799,039 downwards.
GCAGACTGTATGAAGATAATCCTGCCTTACTGAGCGTGCTCAATACACTCTTTGTTGGTTATATGACATCCCAAAAATGAATGATCATTTTGTAAAAAAAACAAAAAACAAAAACCAGCGCAGTCATGTGCTGCAGAAATATCATGAGACAAATACTAGAGGACTGTAATTTCGTCTGAGGGAAAATGCTTGTGATCAAGAGCAGTTAAAAGACAAGAGATATTCAGAAGGGCTCTTCAATTGAGCATTCAATTTACACCTTACAAACTGTAAGGTGTAAATTGACTGTTTGATTTAGATTTATTTATATTTTATATATACACATAATACAGGAAGTGTTTTCTACTGTCTTTGTTAAAGAATTGAAGTCGTGAAAAAAATAATATGCCTTTAAAGTGCCTCTATTATGCTTTTGTAATGCGGAATTGGTTTGTTTGTGCATATCAAAGGTCTACAGTTTCAAAGTTCCTAAAGTGCACAACAGATCAAGAACGAAACAAACAACCACAATACTTGATTTCTAATTCTGAAGCATCAGCAATTCCAGCTTCACTTTTGTGACTGATCTATTTAGCGATTACTTTTTACCATGCTTCAATTTTGATCTCAGGCTTGGTATGATAAACTGATGTGGTAAAATGATTGCCATGATTACTGTAATACAGTGTGTGAGGCAGACTGGCTATTTGACAGATAAGATACGAAAAGGTTGGCGGCAAGGAGGGGTGTAGAAATAGTGAATTTTTTTAAACACATTGTTAAAACAAGTATTCGATACGATGTTAATTTAGAGATTTTTCTTTTTAGAACAATAAATGCATGTGTACATTTACTAGGAGACTTCTAAAAATAGGATGAAAAAGCTTAATGGGACCGTTTAAATGTACTACTAAACTTGCATGTTTAGTAAATGACATATACAAGGAAAATTTAAAACCATTCACAGTGCTGTATGAGCAATCCTGCCTGTAAATTTAAAACAAATCAGAACAGATGATACTCTAGACATCTTGTCTGTAGAGTCAGTAGTTGGACAAAGCAGCAACCTCCCGCTCTCCCTAGTGAAGCTAATACGAAAGTAACTGAAACAGCAATTCAATGAAATTCCACTAGTCCTAGCTTCAAAATAGAGCAAATTTCTATTGAGCTCACTGTTAAAATGGCTAACTTTACAACAGGAAAAAGGTGTTTACAGCCTGGTACATACAGTAGAACGGTTTTGGTGTATATAGCTAATATTATCCTTCAAGACAACTGGGAGGTGGTAATTTTTTTTAATTCCTCATCTGTTTTGTTTATATTAAGTTAAGTCTACAAAATAAAGGGTGTGGCCACGTGAGTGACAGCTAGGTCTTGCTGGTTGCAGTCACTTCACCTCAGCTGATTAGCCACTGAACTTGGCATTTACATCGTATTTTTTTTGTTGTGTCATGTGACTTTAAACAAGCAGTTGCTTTTTGGTATTATTTCCTACAATTATCAGATAATATGGCATGCTGTTTGCACTAAATTGTGCTCACGAACCATTCACGTGACCTCCATTTCCCAGGTGAGTGAAATTTTGTACTTATACACCATCTCTATAAATGTATTTGTGATCCTATACAGATCTTTTATCATTTATAATTTTCTTTAGACCTGTAATGCACTCCAGAATCTGACAGATTGATAAGCTGTAAGCTATAGAACAGTTATTTGAAACATTGTCATACAGTGTTATTCCTGGCTTTCATAAATAGCCTTGCATTTACTAAAAGGCTATATTTGAGGTGTTTGGATTTTCCCATTTTTCTCCATTAGAATAGTGTTATAAGAACAATGCTTAGTGGCTTAATGTATTAAAACTAGGCAAAAACTTATATCACGATATATTTCTCAATTTTGGTCAATACGATATAATTCTGACATCGATATGTACAATATTAAAAACACAGGATAAAACTGCTAAGAACGCACACAATAGATGTCTGTACCTACAAATCTCTGCAAACTGGATATGCAAAGTCAATAATAATTCCAGGCTCTTATAACTTTTTTTTTTTTATAAAAACAATACAAAAAGTGTATGTTCACTTTTTAATTTGTATTTAGCCTTTACAAACAAGAAATGTGAAATAATCTGTCAAAAAACTAAAACTCTTAGACTCGGCTTATTTATTAATATAAATAATATATAGATATAGTTTGTGGAGGCTAGCTTGACTGACATGAACAGAAACGTTTATCAGATTTTTTTTTTTATTTTTTTTTGTATATGCTGAATGTTTAACAATTAAAGTAATACAACAAATCTTACAATTATGACATCCACCCACATCATAAAAAAACATTGAAAAAGAATAATTATAATAATAAAAAAATCAAAAAGAGTATAGGCTACATTAATATTAGAAATAATAATAGAAAAAGAGTTGTTTGAGTATATTCATAGTTCTGGTTGCTTTTCATCTTGAACGTCCTTTAAGGGTTCTATCTAACTATTTATATTTGTGTATGTAATTACCCAATTAAATTAAAATGTTTAACATAAAATCGTTTTTATATATTTTATATAGTCTATTTATATTGACTAATATTTTATATTGTTTTATATAACACATTTTCATTATTTAACAGATTGAATACCTCTGTTAATCACATTCTTTCTATTTCATCAGCTTTGCAATAACCAGATTCCTGATAAATATGTCTGTAAATTTCATTTTTTAAGTTTGCTCGAGTACTATATGCCAGCCATGCAGAGTTTATGTGTATGTGAGTGTTAATTTGGGTGTTTGTTCGAGGATCACTTTATGTATGTGTATTTGGATGTATGCAATATGCATGCATCAAGTTTATATGCATATGCGCAAGTTTCATATATGTTTTGAATAGTTCTATAGAATAGGTTTATATGCGAGTAATTCATAGGTGTATATGCACGTGTTGATAAGCAAACTTTAATTTAAATCCTACATGGCGCCTCTAGACATCTGTTTGCGTCATAGCCTTCTCTTCTGACATCGCTGATTTCTGTGTTGGAAAGGTGGATGGTGGTGAGGAGACAGGTTTGCTTAAACGTTTGTGATGCCTCATCTTCTGTCATTGCTTCTGACTCTCAGTATGTTCTATCAGGTGGAACAGAGTGGATGTGTCCCCGATATAGGCATCTCTCTCCCACACATTTAGCAGAGCACCAAAACTATAAGTTTATCGGAACTTAAAAAGCTGAACCATTTCCACACCACTGCATTAGTCTTTCCTCTCTCTTCAAATAACTAATCTGCATTCTTACTTGTGGAAGCTTGTTCATTCACATCTGTATTCAGGGCACACTTCAGGGCAAACTTTCTGCGATGGAGATAACCAACTGCTGTGCTGCTGAGTGCTGGCAGCAAGTCTGGGATGTCACTTTCGTGATGACGTACATCACGCTCTTTCTGATAGCTAAGCATGACTGTCACTCAGTGACAAATGATACAATGTATAAGATCTTATAAATATAATAAAATTTATACATGAAAATTTATATTGAAATACCGGAAATGAGTTTAAAACTCATATCACCGCTATTGAAAAAATTCTATCGTGATATATATTGATATAGATGCCTCTTTGCCCTTGTTTGGTATCGTTTGGTCCGATGACGTGCAAACAAAATGGAAACGGTTGGCCACACCTACTTGAAGCTTCTTTTGCATTCTTCAGAAAACTATAGGTGACGTCATGGATACTACGTCCATATATTTAAAGTCTATGGTTTGGACAGAGCCATGCTTTCTGCATGCTGTTCGGTTAAATGGTAACAGGGAAGAAGAATAAACAGAACACTTATGGTTTTATGGGCTCCTGTTTCAACTCATGAATTAGAAGGGCAAATCGCCCTTTACTGACGTATGTTTGTTTACTATATATTATGTCCTCACATAGAGGCTAAGATCAGAACAGCCTTGGGACTTTAAGCCTCAGGCAGACACGCACAACACGAGTACTGAAGAAGCCTGCTGAAAAGATAGAGCTAGAGATGAGATTCACTGAGATGCCTCTTACTTTTACTTTTATGTAATGATCTGTATAAAAAGAAATACAATAATATAAAAAGCGATTTTGGGTTTAATAGACATATTTGGCCAAAACAAGCCTAAATCTGGGATGTCAGTGAAAATCTAATAGGCATCTAGTTTAATGACTAGTCAAGTTTTGGACTATTATTGGACATTCCCTGACAGCCCAAATGCAGTACTGTTTTAGCAAAGACAAGTACTTATAGACATCTATTAGACACCCAAGCACAAAACAATGCTACTATAGATGATCCTATACAGAATATTTAGCCTAATTTTATTTGTTTCTCAAAAGTAATTACGTTGTGATCTACCTTTGAATATAAAAGCATCAAACAAAACTGATTATATCTGCCTTTCCTAATCTATGTTATAAAATGCAGAGAAAAACTAAAAAAAAAAAAAAGGTACATACTGTGGGTATTAATGAAAAGTGATTTATATTTTACCTTAAATTTAAAGTAACTGTTGGTGAATGACTATCTTAGATAACAAATGATGATTAAAAAAAGACATTAAAACGATGATAAAAGCAGGGATTAAACAAGAAAAAGAAAACTGGGGGGAATACAGGAAAAGACAAAAATAAAGGAACAAATGTAAGATTGTGCTTAACAAAAGTGCCTAATTTTTAATCTTTAATTTGAACAGTCATACTATAAGATTCATTAGTGAACACCAAGCACATGGACACAGTACAAAAGAAAACAGTCCAAATGACATGTGCCGCATTAATTCGGTTATGTAACCACCCTCAAAAGAATCTTATAAGAAGCTGAAAAGCTAAACTTTACTGTATCTACAATAGCATGTTGTACTGAGTATCACCCTCTGCTGAATGCATTCCTGAATTGAGCTGACGGGTTTGCCCAAGTCCTGTTATTATACATTAACCTGAGCCTCTGAGCAACAGAGGAAGAGAGAAAGCCCTTAAGATGCCTCATATGACTCTCACAAGACTTCTTCCTAGACTGAGCATCTCTTACAAGTCACGTGTGAATCCACCACCGGTGAATTCCTCTTTACAATCTAGCTTACTGTAAGAGAGACGCTGACAACTTTTTTATGTTGAGACTGAATCACTCATATGTTATTCATATAATATTTTAATTGTAAGCAACTAAATTATGTTTACACTTAGCCACAGGCTAGTCTCAGCTTCAGATATCATGTGGCTCACAAACGTGGCAAATCTTCAGGAGTTTCGAAGTCATCATCTAATAGGTTGAATTCTGCAGGATATCTGGGAGCCATGTGTCACATTTTTATCAGCCCACCTGAAAACAAGGACACTGTGGTGACAAAAACCCTTGTATGGAAGAAAAAAAAAATATCAATAATTTGGACTTGTGTAGTTTACAGCAAAAAATCTTTAAATGGTTTATATAGTAATCTATTATTATGTGGAGATGTTATATTTTTAAACCCTTAAACATAATGCAGAACAGAAAAACCTATGATTGGTAGTTTTGCACATCAATCAGACTTAACAAGCTGCAATCTCAATGTGTGCATTTACATGGACACCAATAATCCGATATTAATATGATTAAGACAATACTCTGATTAAGAGTCTACCATGTAAACAGCAATTTTTAATTAATATCTATATATTAAAATCTGACTAAGGTCATAATCGAACTAAACAGAAATCAGATTATGAAGTGGAGTATGCGGATTTTAGTCACATTATTTAAGTGCAATACAGACATGTAAACACCGCAATCAAACTGTTACCGTCGTGTAGGATTTTCGCTGCATGTTGCGAGAGGATAGTCTGTACACACGACTATTCTCTGCACCTACAGAGTCAGTGAAGGACCACAGACACCTGCATCGTAAAATGCTGAGGTTTTTTCCAATACAGCGTGCGGTATCAAATTGCATTAAAAAAAACATTTTCAGCAGTTCATACTGGCTTATAATATCTCGTTTGTTATAGGGGCATGCATGAATGTTCCTGAATGAAAGTGAAAGTGGCAAACTGCAGTTAAATTCGACAAATTAAAAATGGAACACCGTAGAAAACGCCGGATAGTGTGGTGACGCAATGACGTTAATCGAATAGTGCTGTAACATGTAAAACGGGATCATGACAGAAAAGTCAAAACTCAAGTAAACACCTTAATCATATTACTGTCCTATTCAGATTAAGGCAAATAATTCAATTACTGATGTCCATGTAAACGTAGTCAGTCACTGTCTAGCACTTGTTATAATCCTAGTTTCAAATCACAAAATTAGTTCAAGCCAAATAGGCAAACTTTTCAATCGGCTTCCTGGATTTCCAGATGGACAGATGAATGGATGGATTGATAGACAGATGGGTGGATGGATAATGAAAAAACTTTGTAGTGATTACGCCAATAGTCCTCTACAATTCATGTCTATGCCAACTCGCTCTGTTGTCAGTTTGAAAATTAGCATGCCAGACAACAGTTGCATGATCTGCAGTTTACCTATTTAGAAATGATATTTTAACTAATAACTCTAGATATATGACTTGTCATTTGCTCATTTTTGCACCGAATTATTCATATTTCACATTTAACACCCCCCACCCAAAAAGAATTATTTGTATGTCATGAAAAGCCTTAAGGCATGAGAGCTGACCAGATGCCATGCAGCAGATGGGAACTACACATGTTTGCCAGCAAAGGGAATTCTGGGAAGTCACAGCAATACATGGCTGCACAATGAACAGTATCAGTCCAGTAGGCTACAAAGACTTCTAAAAGGTCTAAATCTAGTCAAAATATAATGACCAACCACTGGTTAATGGGCCGGAGTGTTCGACCGGGTGGAGTCAAGAATCAAAGCCTTGAAAAGCATGACCCATCTGACTCCAAATACACACACACACAAACACACCTTTAAAATAAACACACAATGCAGAAAGTCCAGAACAGCATGTCTCTTGGTCCATATGGAAAAATGGCACCCTGATTCATAGTAGCAGTACTCAAAATTTGAAGTGGATCAAAAATTTTCATCAAAGTTGTCCTAAAACTTTTTAACACCCAATCTTGTCCTAGGGCAATTTGGAAAACCTTTTTAATCCAATTGAAATTTTGAGTGCTATATAGAAACTAACTGAATTTTTTCCCACTCAAACCGCAAGTACTGTACCTGTCAATAAACTTGCTTGTTTTCATCATAAACCAGTTTGCATCTCATAAAAACAGAACAGAATTGCCCTGATCACATGAAGGGAAAATAAAATGCAGCGCAACATCAGTTGAGTGACCTGGATTAACCTTAGAATATTTGGAGAATGGGTTAGGCTAACTCTAACAATGCACGCAAATCAAACACACGCTAAGCTATCCAAAATACCGCCAGCAAAAACCAATGATTACTTTCAAAGCCACCAAATCTAAAGTAAGTTAGTCACCTACAAGCGCTGCCTTCACCTAACTCAATGGCTGATCTTCACACAAGTAGGACTGGCTTTTGGTTGTCTATCCAGAGTGAAAATGAGCCGTACAGATCAGGCTAGGATCTGCGGGTCAGGCTGCAGGTGCACGCGACAGCTTACCTCTTTCTGTCTCAATAGGTGGAGGAACAGGTCATATGCAGACAAATCAAACAGGGAACGCTCTTCTACTGCAATATGGAATGAGGTCTGATGCTTTGAACTCTTCAAGTGTGGTGATTTAATGCAGAGGGGAGGGAGTACTGGACATGTGTGTGTTTGTAAGTATTGGTAGGTGGGTGTTGTTGGAGTGGGTGGAGGGAGAGATTTCTGCTAATATGCCCTGAAGTAGCCATCAGATATAGAAAGAAAAAAAAACCTTAAGGCGATGTATAAGCATTCTGACACGTCCATACATTCAGGAAAACCGCTCCACTAATCTAAACATTTTTGTGCTAAGCAAGTCTGTCCAAAAAATATATCTGGTCACATGCAATTTCTTTGTATTGCTTTCAAATTTATGCGATTCATCACACCATCTTTAAATTGGCCACAAATGTCAGCAGCAAATCTTAAAAATCATAAGGAAGAAGCCTGCATCGCAAGTTATGGTCCATCATCATTATGGATGATGAAGGAGAGAACATTTGATGGCTTTAGATTTTCCATGTAGGAACTAATTCTGTCGTGTCCATCAGACACCAGAGGGCTATTATCCAGACTATCTGAAAAGAAGAGAGTTGATTAACAAAGAGAGGGCCAGATACTAATCAGAGGAATTTTTAACGCTTGTCAGGTCAGTTTTAACAATGGTGTGCGGGGGCTATACAGGAGAGATTTATTAGCGAAACTACTAAGAAACACAAGTAGGACATAATGCAGAGACTAACTCACACAGTTGAAAATGACTACTGATATTATTTTTTATACACGCACTAAAACAATAATCAGATACAGTGTTTTCCACAGGTTTGAAATATGCTTACGATGACAGCCGAATTGAAAAACATCCTTGACCCACAGCACATAAATGGTTATACCTTCCAAGGTATAAACATATACCTTGGAAATGGCATTACAGATAATTTTGGCAGTATTAAAACCTTGACTTTTCCAAACCGCGGTATACCTTGAAAGCGGTTATCGTCCCATGCCTAATCCGGTCTAAACTTTACCACATAAGCTGCTTCCGTGTTCTACGTGGCCAGCATTTAACCAATAGCGTTTCTGCAACAAAGTAATGTCATGCCACACGTGTTGCTATTTCTATAATAGTATAGATATATTTTCGATTTTTAAAATACTTTGAATGTTTTTGATTTTGTTACAGACATACAGTGTCATCTTGAAACTGTTTTGCAGCATATGAAATGTCCCAAAACTTATTGTTAACTGTCCAAATTGGGGGGAAAAACTGTTTTCACTCTCTGATAGTCAAAGCAAGTTCAAAAAATGCAAGTTAAATATATGTATTAAAAAACAGTCAGGAAAAAGTGTTTTATGTAAATTCGGACCACGAGACCACAACAGAATTTTTCTTTAAAAGTACATCATATTAAAAGATGATACTTAGATTTTTATTCTAATTAGGTTCCAATAAGCCCAAGTAGCAAAGAGAAATAAAAAATGCATGTAAAAAAACACAGTGGGCCTTAAGAGGTTAAAGAATCTATGATTTACTTTTTCTCTCCATCTGTACGTGCTGTCTGCTGCGAAGCCAAGTGGAAAATATTCTTTAATAAAATGGTAATGCAAAAACGCAACAACTTTAGAAAGTTAAAGCAAAAGTCGACTTCCAAACATTTTAGGTAGATTTAAAAACACCGACTGGACGCATTTTTAAGCTTCAAAAAGTTACATCTCTTTGGGTCTATGCAGAGCACGTGAGACTGTCTGAGGAAGTGTTGTTGATAGTTCTCGCGCACACACAATGAGCAGTATGAAATGTGGCGAGAGAAGATTTTCCATTGGTTAATGGAACACGGATGTTTGGTTATCTTGGGTGGATACAAAAAAAAAAAAATTGTAAAAGGATGATAATATTAGTAAAAAAAAAACTGTAATCGAAAATACTTATATATACCTGGGCTGCCCCCCAAATAAAGTCTATGTGTGGGAAGCACTGAGACAGTAGCCTATATGTACTTGAAAAGTCCAAATCTTTGCATGTTTCAACTGCCACAAAAATAAATCATATGTTCCAAAATATGTTATACACACACCTACTATTATCTACTGGAATAAAGTTGCTAGCTTTACATGAAATGGAAATAAAGCTTTCGTAAATATTATAAAAAAGAAACGTCTGTGTGCCATGGATTAAAAAACAAAAAAGTCTTACATCCTGTCTTAGCTATGACTTAATAGCTTTTTCCAAACAGGATATGGCATAAACTGTAATGTTACACATCTTAAATTTCTCAGCTTAAGCAACACTGTTAAAATAGCCACGTGGCACAAAATTGTGGTGATATTCAAGTCCTGACTTCAAATATATTTGTTTTTGTATGTTTAGTGCTTTTTAATCCCTGGATCAGAACGAGCATTCATTATGACTAAAACCTCCACACCTTGCCCCAAATTCAGGAAGGAAGTTCAGTTGAGGCTTTGGATGTCGTGTGTTATTATCTTTTTCCTGACTGTTGGTACTCTACAGTATAACTACAGACTTTACACTGAATACATATAGATGCTGAATGCTATCTACATGTTATATAAATCTTACCTGAAGTTATATAAATTGACCTGATCTCAAGAATGTACATGCAATGCATATTATCCCTAACAAGACCCCACCCACTGAGCACATGTTCATTTAATCTGTCAGATCAAGCGTGTTCGTATGCTTAACAGTTCAGTAGAGGCACCTATAGCTGGCCATGTGAGTGTTTGGCTCTTATTACCAAACGCGAAGCCTGCGAATATTACATGATGCAATGCCAACACAAAGTCTTATTTAATGTCGTCGTGTAAAGCAACTTCGTTTGAGACTACTGTTCATAGATTTCAGAAAAAATCAACAAGATGACAGTTTAAGGGGTAGTTCACTCAAAAATACAATTTAAAGAAAGTCATTTAGTCCAGTGTTTCTCAACCACGTTACTGGCGGACCACCAGCTCTGCACATTTCCATGTCTCCTCAACCAAACACACCTGATTCAGACCATCAGCTCATTAGCAGAGACTGAAAGAGCTTTAATGAGTGACAAAGGAGACATCAAAAACATGCAGTGTTGGTGGTCTTCCAGGAACGTAGTTGAGAAACATTGATTTAGTCAGCCTCATGTTATTCCATATGACTTTTTTCAATTAAACATAAAAAATGCACATTTTACTAAAGTATTTATAAAATATATTAAATAAATATATATGTATATCCCACAGGGGAAATAATGTCTGCAGTGACCTGAGGGTGAGAGCATTAAAGTGTTTACTGCTAATGTCCCTTTAAAGGAAATTGTCTGTGCATCACTATTATCTAACAGACCACCTGGTTTGTAACAAAATATCAATGCTTAGGAATGTCTGCCTGTTGCTTTCAGTTTATGACACAAGAACTGAACCAGAAATGTGCCTTTTCAGATTAAAGGTGAAGTATTAAGAATATGAAGTATTAAAGTATCTATTATTGTTTGGCAAATTTCAGTGGACAAAATCATTCCAATTTAAAGATAAAGTTGCCCACACCTAAAACAGGTTTACAACACTGCCCAACTGAAGACTTTGCCTTTGGGGTTTTATAATTGTAATATTCTGTGCTACTGAAAATAGACTATGGATGTTTTTGCACACAAAATTTCACCCATGTATCTCATCCAGCATTTCCCCATTTATCATCGATCAATATTATAGGAGCAATTCCAGCGTTATGGATGTGACATTTGCAGTAAAAACTCAAAATATAAATTCCCATAGAAAGTATACGTTAACATTATATTGAAGCAACTGTTTATATTTTGCAAAACTACTAACCACAGAGTTCTAGGATCAGAAAAATATCAATCTGTATCAATCTGATAAGAGTTTGCTCACTATAAAACAAAAAGATTTTATTTTATTTGACATTTTTGCATTTATGAGGAATTGGAAAAAGCTTCATTATGGATGTGACACTTTTCCGTTATAGATAGTGACCGGTGAGAAATTGCCACTTGTGTGACTTTGCTAAATCAAATATGACAGTTTGAAAACATTGACAGAAACATTTTTGACAGCCAACTTATCCAGCATATGTTTTACACAGCGGATGCCCTTCCAGCTGCAACCCTGTACTGGGAAACATCTTTACTCATTCACACACATATGCTACAGCCAATTTAGTTTATTCAATTCACCTGTACCGCATGTCTTTAAAGGGCCATGAAACCCCCTCGTTTCAGCAGGGTGTTTTCACACCTCTTCTTTGGAAAAAGTCAGAAAAGTGGGCGTGTCCAGCTCTGTTTAGGGGGGAGTGTCGGAGGAACTAAAGTGGGAGGGTGTGGGAGTGTCTATTTGGGCACGCGCGAGTTTCAGTCAAAATACACACACACACACACACATACATACAGGAGAATGTGATGGTGTTTAACCTACATGGACATCTGTAGTCGAATTATTAGCCAAATTATTAAATGGTGGACTTTAACTGCAGTTTGGCTCTTTCATTCAGGGAATTCATTCATGCCCCTCGCGACACACGAGATATTTGATTCGAGGAGCTGCTCTAAGCGTGTATTTTTCATGCAATGTTTTATACCGCACGGCGAATGAACCCTCTGCATTTCCCAGAAACTTAGATGAACTCGGCTGGTAGTGTCAGAAAGCCGCGCGTGTTTTTCCGGTCACTAAATGCGGTAAAAACCCTACACGAGGTTAAAGTTTGGTTGTGGTGCTAACGTGTTTACACTCTGTGCAATAGTTTGTTAGATACGAACAAACTGAATAAACAAAAAGCACTGGTCGCTCACTTACCAAATCTGTAGAGACAGGACAATCACCAGCAACTAGAGCCGCGTCTTTATGAAGAGAATACTACAAACGATTCCAGATCCCAGCGTTTGCAGATGAGAACAGCTCTCAGGTAAACAATAATCCTCCTTAGACACGTAAGTTATTGTTGTCGCGCGTCGCGTACACTGTAATCCACACGTGAGTCTGAGCTCTCACAGAGAGAAAATGAAAACGAAACTTAACTGCAGCAAACTATAAAAGCAACACTTCACGCTTGTTTTGCCAACACAACGTGGCGTCTCTGTCCTGAAAACACGGTGATAGTAATGAATATTAATGAAGTTGCACAATAGAGTGCGCTGATTGGTTTGACCCAAGCCTTACTCATGCATTAATGCAACACACTGTAAGACGTAATAAGACTCACTCAGGCACAGACGCCCAGTCTGCACGCTGGAATACACGCTATTATGTCATGACCGTGACGCAGCTTCAAAAATTCGTTTCAAACAGGAAGTACGAATTTGCTTAAAATAACGGAAAAACAACCAATTTACACTTTTTAGTGAAATATAGGTGTCCTAATAGTGTTTTTAGCAGTGTGGGACACATATACGACTGTCAACAGCTCAAAAAATGTGTTTTGGTGTTTCGTGACCCTTTAAACTTTGGGAGAAACCGGAGCACCTGGTGGAAACCCTCACGAACACGAGGAGAACATGTAAACTACACACAGAAATGCCAACTGACCCAGCGACCTTGTTTCTGTGAGGCGACAGTGCTAACCACCGAGCCACTGTGTTGTCCCATAAATATTAAAATAAATACAATTGAACTATCAAAATCTGTCAACTTCGCTGAACAGTTATTTTCTGCTGCCAGGTTATTTTGAGGTAATCAGCTCAACCTGAATGCCACTAATGACTCTACAGGCAAAGGAAAATGACGTCATAACAACTCCACTAATTAGCACCTCAAGAACGTACACAGTCTCAAGCTCTTAAGCTCATCTGAAATGCCAAACACCTCGCCTTTAAAGTAGACAAAAGTTGGCAGTGGGAGTCAAGGGAGGAGTGTAAAAACAAAAGCGGACAAGTCAGACAACACCTACTTCTCACACTGGACCAGCAATCTCCATAAACCAAAGCAAACATCACACTCGCATCTATTGTTGCCAGTGAAGTAGATGTATTTGAGATACTGTTTAGAAGGATGGATTTTATGACAAATTAATCCACTGCATCTATCATCTCACTCTACCACATCCTACTTCTTACAATAACAAAATTTTGACATATTTTACATTTCTAGATGTCCATCAGAACTGAATACGGCTTTAATTACTGTCTGGCTGCAAATATAATATAATATAATATAATATAATATAATATAATATAATATAATATAAAACACTAATACTGAAATGGTTAAAGCATTTTAGAGTGACCAAAACAGCATTTCAGATGTTTCACAATGTGCTCAGCCTGCTTCTTTGTCTATTCACACACATTTTTTAGAATTTGTTTGGTAAAAGTGTTTGTATCGTAGTTTATGCTCATCTTTTCTTAGGATAAACGTTATGCACATACATTGTTATGCACATTTTCTAGACTGACGAGTATCTTGGCATTTTCATCAACCATTTTTCATTCACATATCCAAAATGCACATAAAAATAGGTGGATAAAAACATAGCTAATGAGACTACTTTGTATTTATGCACAGTAAGTACTATTAAAAAGTCTAGGTACTATTAAAATATCTAGGGGTGGACAAAATTGTTTCTGAAAATGTTTTCAGTATCAAATGTAAAAATATGGGAAACAATCTTTTTCCCACATGTATGTATTTGAAATTGAGTGATAAGTTCTCTGGAGCAGATGGGGGATACTTTTGTCAGCTATGCTACTGGTGGTAGCCCCAACTTATACCACTGTGTTACACAGTACATTGTTTATAAACTTTACTGGCAAACTGACATTGTCACCCCTAACCAGCTACATCTTCATTTAATATTATCTATCAATTTAAATAATTCCATTGACTTAAAACCAGAACTGCTTGATTTCTGTTTTTAAACATACAGCATAGGTATGAAAAATGAACAGAAATAGATTGCAGATTCCAAAATGGGCGAATAGGAAATGTCCTTGACAAATCAATGCATTTGCTGGCAGTCTACTTTTAATGATGTTATATTTTTCTTCACACTATGAACACAGTTAGCATCTGTCTTTGTTACAGGCTCTGCAGATTCACAAACACCAGCTTCTGTAACACGGTTAGAGGTGTATGCAGGTGTGCACTTACTGAACAGGAAAATGGCATTATCAGAGCACTGCAGCAGCACCGCCATTTGTCCAGTCATCGTCTCACACTTCCTGCATTAAAATTTTAAGGCACTGTTTTCTGATTCAAGCTTGTCTAATAGCAGCAGTTTCAAATTACTCCATGTGTCTATTTGAGTACCACTTTCTGCTGTCATATTACAAAACAAAGAGTCATTGACTTCAGTTAAATAAATAATTTTTAAAAAGCTGCTTTTAGCTGGTGTGCTAGTCTAATCAGTCTGGTCTAAGAAGGGATTTGGACACTTTTCAGTGTGACAGGTTGCAATATCATCAAACTGGATAATAATGGAAACTACTGGTTCAACATTTATCATTTACAGGCAAACTGCAGTGTCAAGGTCTGGGACTAGAATATGTGCAAAATAAATGGCATTAAATATAATGCATATTATTACAGCACCACAAAACACAGCACATATTCAAATGTGCACTTTGATAGTGTAAATGTGCTATTAACATAATAAAGCATATGTTAACAGACATATTAAAAACTGATCAATATGCAAGCTGAAGAAAAACCATCAAAACAGGAATGTGTGGTTTTACTAAAAAAAAAAAAACAGCATGGGATTACCCCTTCACCCTTAACTTCTTCACATGACTGATGCTGAACATGCGATTAATACCCCAAACTTCCCCTTCACGGTACATTAAATCTAACGTTACATGAACGTCTACGTGGGAAAAATGTATATTTAACAATCACGATTTACACAAAACACGTTTATCTGCAGTAGAAAAATGCAACAGCAGCTTTTAAACGGCGCAACCGACCGAAAGATGATAAATCTAAACAGCAGCAGCTAACACTGCTAGCGCCGAAAGCCATGAAATTATTAGCAAAATCATAACATTGCAGGATTTAATCTTAAATCCCTGCTCTCATTGACCCATCTGAAGCTGCTCGGGTCCATGTTGTGGGAGTGTGTGAAAACAAAGCGGGTTTTATATAGTTTACCTCACTCGAGTGCCGTGTGCATCTCCTCTCCGCTCGGTACTAAAACACTCACGCTGCGCACCGCACAAAACTCAGAGCCCACTGCGAAAACGCCATTCTCAACGGCGTTTACGTACGTACTGGTTACGCTCCTCCGCTCGTCTCCGTGTCTGAGGAATGTGGAACGCACTTTTCGTAAAGTGGAACGAGCTTTATGACGTGTGCTTCCGCCATCGACGGTCTGAGCTTGTAGCGGAAGCAGTGCGTCACAGTAGTCGGTAATAATAAAAATGATTGTTATAATTGCGAAAAATTTGCGGTACGCTCTTGCATTGCAAAATGCTTATGCCTTTATCAAACGTGCTATTGCGTTTTTGAGTAACATCCACGAGAGAAGCTGTAACGTTAGTCGGTTATGGAAAGTGCACGTAGCCTAGTTTTCAACTGAAAAATTCAGCACACGTGTTTTATTTTGTTTTAGTATATAGCTAATGTATACTTCCACGTGTATAAAAATACTAAAGTAAAAAAAATAAAGTTTATTAATACGCTTTCTTAAATAATGCTACTGCGTACTGTTGTAGATATTAACTAAAGTGAACTGTAAAAAATACTGTATTATAGGCTATTTTAGTTTGTACTACGGTGATATTTTGTGTATTGTAGTTTAATACACTATGTAGGAAACATGTGTTTGGTAATTTGATTATATTAGTTGAATCGCCACAGATATTTAGAATTGCCACATCAAATTAATTAACATGATCTGCTGTAGTTTAGTTCAAAAACAACATAGTATCTACTGTAAATGATAGTTGTTGTTTTCATATATTAATTTTCCTTCGGCTTAGTCCGTTTATTCTTCAGGGATTACCACAGCGGAATAAACTGACAATTTATCCAGCATATGTTTTACACAGCGATTTATCCATTTACAGCCATTCACACTCATACACTACGGTCAATTTAATTTATTCAATTCATCCATAGTGCATGTCTTTGGACTGTGGTGGAAACCGGAGCACCTGGAAAAAACCCACATGAACACGGGGAGAACATGCAAACTCCACAATGAAACGCAATCTGACCCAGCCGGGACTCGAACCAGCAACTTTCTTGCTGTGAGGCAAAAGTGCTTACCACTGAGCCACCTAGTCGCCCCCTGGTTGTTGTTTTGTTTTTCATTTGAGTTTTGGGACTTCTTTTTATTACCAAAGGTCCCACAAGGAGCATATATAGGTAGTATGCAATTACATAACAAAATCAGTTAAAATGTATAGTCTTGATGCCTACTATAACCGTTCTGTTTAGCTTTGAACTGAAAATGGTAAAAAAAAACATCTTCTCATCACTTCTTTTGTTCTTTTACCAAATGTCTCCTGATTCTGAAACTGAAAAAAAAAAGGCTTAATTTTGGATGATTTTATGCAGACATTATTAGCCTATTGCAGAGAGTTGTAGCATATTGATATTCACTTTGACAGTTTCAGTCAGTCTAAAAAAGTTTCAACTTTCATTCATGAATTTCATTTTTTTTTTTTTGCTCACACCAAGCTGAATATTTTATCATTTTAAAAAATATCACGGTTTATACTAATCTAAACTGTATCCAGTCTTGGTAAAACAAAATTAGTCCTTTCAAAACCATAAATATTACCAACCCTAAATATTTGAATAGCTTTAAGCCTAGCTATTACATAATGAATAAATTGATGATACACAAAACAATATTATAGATATTAGGGCGCCCCTGGGTTCAAATAGTAATTACAATACTAATATGATAGTAGATTACTGTCGTTCAGCAGAACATTTCAACAGCTGCAGATCAAACCATAGCCTTCAGTCAAATTATAATGCAAATGGTAATTTCCCATGTATGCATTATGCCGTGTTGGAGTGCATCAAGAGATATCAGTCTCAGAGAAGCAGTCTTCATGCTGAAATGTCATTAACAGGAAGTACTGAGCCTGAAGATATTTCCATGACATTAAGTTTACAATGTTGTATTTTAAACATATGGATTAAAAATTTGAATTGATTTCATTATATAAAAACTAGAATCGCTAAATAACAAATGTCAGTCAAAACATAACATGTACAACAATTTAGTTTGTTTTTAAAGAATGTCTGTGTGATTGTAGTAACATTATGTATATTAAATATGGAGAGAGTTATTATTTCATGAGCAAGGTGTAACGGTGCAGTCGGATCATCCTTCTTTTTGGATTCCAGTGTAGACTTCGGGTCTCATGGGGATTTTCATCCTTTTGTGTTAGATACAAGTCCTAAAATATATGGAGGCGCAACAGCGTTTGCATCCCTTTGAAGAATAGACGGAATTGTGCTTTTGTGATCAGCCAAGACTGTGACAGTGAACATCAGCATTCCGAAGACAAAAGGATTTATTCCGTAATGGATGCCACTCTTGTGGAAACAGAGCACCTCTGAGTGCTGTGAAAAATGAGAATGCGTAAGGCTTAACTAATGCAGCCTGAAAAACTTGAAGCGTCTTTGTGAAATTGAACTGACAGAATCTTCTTTGATTTCCTGTGCAACATCTCCCATTGTGTTAGTGTGTTATCTATCTATCTATCTATCTATCTATCTATCTATCTATCTATCTATCTATCTATCTATCTGTCTGTCTGTCTGTCTGTCTGTCTGTCTGTCTGTCTGTCTGTCTGTCTGTCTGTCTGTCTGTCTGTCTGTCTGTCTGTCTGTCTGTCTGTCTGTCTGTCTGTCAACCTTTTTTAATAAAAAAAAGACAGTTCACCCCCTAAAAATAAAATGACATACTGACCTTTGTGTCATTGTAAATGTGTATGAATTTCTACTTTTTGCTCAACATAAAACAAAAACGTATAGAAGAAAGTTAGCAACCACACCTATAGATATTTACCTATGTAAAATAGTACATTTTAATTTTATTGAACATTAATGAACATGTGTAATCAACTGACAGCCCTAATTATATTATATTATATTATATTTATTATATTATTATCCCCAAATTTCATTGTAAAAATGTAGGTATAGAATAGTGCTGAAGAAAAAACACAACATGCTGTTCACCTTAACTTTTTTATTGTTATTATTTTGCCTTATTTTATTGTTTTGTACAGTCCATATTTCCACCTTTGACTTCCACATGTTCAGCTAATTCTGATGTTGTTGGCATTGTCTTCAGTCTGTGATCTTCTGTAATTCTGCAGATTCTGGTCTTCTGTTGTCCAGAGTAAGCTGGTTTGTCTTAGTCTGACATCTCAGCTGAGACCTGTCCACTATGGGTGACCCTGCCAGTACTTGTGAAGTACACGTGGTGAAGCTCTCAGCATCACTAATGCACACAAGCCCTCACAGCACGTCAAGCTGCAAACCATGTGAGGTACCCTAACCTATCATATCCTAACCAAACAGAGACCAGAGTCCAGCGACCAACCAGCAACACGAGTAACCCATCAGAAAACCTTGATGAACATGAAGAAAACCACCTAAAACAATGTGACGATCACACAGCAAAGCATTAAAAAAATATGAGCAAACCTACTGACAATCACCAACAACGTTCTGATGGTGAAATAATTGTGTGTGAAAAATGAAACTTACTTGTAAAGTTGCTCTATAACTATGTACAGTATATACACAGCCTGGTGTGAGGACTCTTCTTCTGGGCTCTTCAGGCAGTGGCTCTTCACTGATGTCTACCTGGATTCGAGGAGCAATACTGTATCCAGATCTGCTCCCGGTGATGATAATTCGTCCATCAGCCTGCTCTGTCTCCTCCACTACAGCACACCTGAGTGTTTCCCACAGCCGCTGTTTAATCTTCAAGCCCAGCTGTTGGGTGTAGGGACGGCAGTGGCCGCAATGGTTCTTCATCATGGGCTCGACCACAGAGCGGTAAATGTCCTGATAGACTTCAACACTGTAGCCATGGATGGAGAGAGACTCTGTCTGCTGACCTGCATCCACTGAGGACACTGACTGCTGGACGGAGGTCGCGTTCTTCAGATGTTGCTCCTCCAAACCTAAAGCAGACACTGCAGTATGTCTGATTCAACCTGACCACAGCTGCAGGATCCAGAACAGAAGAGACACCCTCAACCCAGAAGTCTTTCAAATGTACAGGAAGAGTCCTTGTTCTACTGAGGTGACACTGCTCCATGAAGATCAACTTCTCAAAGCAGAAAAAACTAAAGAAACTTGTCAAACTGGTGAGTTAAACGAGCTTCAAGCAAAAAATTCAAGACTTTCAGACAGTATTGTGAATATAAAATGTAAACTCAGGTTGCTGTGGTGACAGAATATTGAACTGGTTTAATTGTAAACAACACTTGATCAGCAGTAAGTCAGTCAGAGCAGAAGAGTTCTTCTCTATTACTTCTCTATTACCAATGTTGTGTCTTTTACAGTAAATACAATAAAATATAATGCAAACTGAACACAATTAATTATACAGAAACATACAGTAATGATTTGATTTAAATTAAACTCAATTAGATTTAGCAGATATCTTTTATAAATGAAGTCAATCATTATTTAAAAATAAAATATCAACCAAAGCTTTCTTGTAAAAATGGCATTTTAAAATGTCCATATATATAATGCATTATTATATACAGTTCAAGTCAGAATTATAAGCCCCCCTGATTTATTAGCCCTCCTGTTCATTTTTGTCCCCAATTTCTGTTTGAGAAGATTTTTTAGCACAATTCTAAACATAGGCCTAATAGATTTAATAACTCATCTCTAATAACTGATTTGGCGACGCAGTAGGTAGTGCTGTTGCCTCAAAGCAAGAAGATCGCTGGTTTGAGCCTCGCCTCAGTTGGCGTTTCTGTGTGGAGTTTGCATGTTCTCCCTGTGTTTGCGTGGGTTTCCTCCGGGTGAATTGGGTAGGCTAAATTGTCCTTAGTGTATGAGTGTGTGTATGAATGAGTGTGTAAAAGTTTCCCAGAGATGGGTTGTAGTTCATTCTGCTGTGGCGACCCCGGATTAATAAAGGGACTAAGACGACAAGAAAATGAATGAATGAATAAATAATAGCAGATTTATTGTATCTTTGCCATGACAGTAAATAATATTTTATTAGATAGTATTGAAGACACTTCTATAAAGCTTTAAGTGATAATTAAAGGCTTAACTAGGTTAATTAACTAGACAGGTTTGGGTAATTATTGATGGTTTGAGATGGTTTGTTCTGTAGACTATTAAAACAATATATAGCTTAAAGAGGCTAATAATTTTGACCTTAAAATGTTTTTTTTATTATTATTATTTTTATTGCTTTTATTCTAGCCAAAACTTTCTCCAGAAGAAAACATGTTAAACATAATTTGGGAAATATTTAAAAAAGAAACTTCAACTGACTGTTTTTGGTTGTTTCAATGTTACTCACAGTGCGATCAAAACATTATAAAACACTATATACACATGAGCAGTTCCATGTGAATTTCAACCTTGTTATGAAAAAAAAATAGTGAAACCCTTTCTTTTTCTTTAATATTTGTTCAATATTATACAAATGTATATGTTATAGAAAAAATATTAAAATCAAATAAAAAAAAGAGGAAAAATAAATAAAAAAAAAACAAATGGAAAAATTAAGATGACATTTTTCTAGGTTGTAATATTTTTTTCAATATTTAGCTTAAATTGAATTGTATTATCTTTTTAATTTTAAAATGTTTGGTGACTAAAATATTATTTTAATAAATATATCTGTTTAATAAATCTGTTTTTTTTTTCAAATGCTCCAAAATACATTGCCTATATTCACTGAGAAATTATTAGAAATATTCATTTTCAAAATGGTACTCAATTATGCTGAGCATTTCCTATCTGTCTATCTATCTATCTAT